>NC_091984.1:107094592-107263404 GCF_044704955.1 Pristiophorus japonicus | reverse complement strand
CCGAGCTGGGCGCCCGTTTTCCGCGCCTAAAACGGCGCCTTAAAAAAAAAAATCGCGATTCTGGAGTGCTTTGCAGCTCCTTGTCTGCCTGGCGCGGCGCCCAGGGGGGCAGAGCCTACACTCGCGCCGATTTTGTAAGTGGGAGGAGGCGGGTACTATTTAAATTAGTTTTTTTCCTGCCGGCAACGCTGCGCGCGCGCGTTGCAGTGTTCGCGCAGTGTGAAAAAAACATTGGCACTCGCACATTTTTGTAGTTCTTTGTAGCTGTTTAATTTTTGAACATTTTTTAATAAAAGCACATTGCCATCAGTAATGAGGCTTCTTGCAACCTTCTCACTGTCTCCTTCCCCCCCCCCCCCCCCACCAGGAACGAACGGCTGTTTCCTTCCCCCCCCCCTCCCGCTCAGCGGCAACAAACGGCTGTCTCTTCCTCCCCCCCCCCCCCCCGCTCAGCGGCAACAAACGGCTGTCTCCTCTTCCTCCCCCCCCCCTCCCGCTCAGCGGCAACAAACGGCTTTCTCCCCCCCCCCCACCCCCCGCACAGCGGCAACGAACGGCTTTCTCCCCCCCCCCGCACAGCGGCAACGAACGGCTGTCTCCTCCTCCTCTCCCCCACTCCCGCTCAGCGGCAACGAACGGCTTTCTCCCCCCACCCCCCCCCAACTTCCCCCCCTCCCGCTCAGCGGCAACGAACAGCTTCCCCCCCCCACTCAGCGGCAACGAACGGCTGCAGAATTCTCCCTGGCTGAAGCACTTTCACACAGGTAGGAAGATGGTTTATTTAATCTTTTCTTTGCTTATAAATGTTTATTCAGATTGGATTAATTTGTATAATATTTGTAGAAGTATAAATAAGGATTTATTGTAGAATTTACTGACTTCCCTCCCCCCCCCCCCCTTCCCTCCTCCTCTCTCTCCACCTCGTTCTGGACGCCTAATTTGTAACCTGCGCCTGATTTTTTAATGTGTAGAACAGGTTTTTTCAGTTCTACAAAAATCTTCACTTGCTCCATTCTAACTTAGTTTGGAATAAGTTTTCACTGTGGAAACTTTGAAATCAGGCGTCAGTGGCCGAACACGCCCACTTTTGAAGAAAAAATTCTGTTCCAAAGTAGAACTGTTCTACCTGACTAGAACTGCAGAAAAAACAACGTGGAGAATTGCGATTTCTAAGATAGTCAGTTCTCCACCAGTTGCTCCTAAAAATCAGGCGCAAATCATGTGGAAACTTGGGCCCCTAACGACAGCATTTTAATCTCAAAAATGACCAAAATATTAGATAAAGTCAGTACCGAATTTTGAAAATTATCAAGTGATCAAAACAATTTCTGGACTATGATGGGGTCTTTTGAAACTTAGAATTTCATATTGTACTGTACCGGAACTGGACAGTAAGTAACTATTTGTTGCAAACATACTTAAAATTTTCAATCATGTAGACAAATTTTTACTGCTTGCCTCACAATCTGGCGTTTTATAACATAAAAAGATTTGAAGTGATTGTTACAGCAATCATGACCAGTCAGGAATTCCATTCTCAAATCACAGGAATTAACAAGAGAAAGATGCTCGCTACAAATCAAGATCTGGAAGCAAGCCCCTGTTCTTTTGAAAACAGACAAGGAATTAATGCAAAAAAATTTTACAGGCACAAAAGGGAAGCTCCGGATGAAACCAACACCGTCACTTCTGATGTCCCCCAAGGATCTATCCTTGGCCCCCTCCTATTTCTCATCTACATGCTGCCCCTTGGCGACATCATCTGAAAACACAGAGTCGCTTTCCACATGTACGCTGACGACACCCAGCTCTACCTCACCTCCACAATCTCTAAATTGTCAGACTGCTTGTCCGACATCCAGTACTGGAGGAGCAGAAATTTCCTCCAACTCCCTGAGCTTGAACCAGACTGTTCACAACCTTGGTGTCATATCTGACCCCAAGATGAGCTTCTTCCGACAATATAATCGTGCCATCACGTAGGCTGCCTATTTCCACCTCCAGAACATCGGCCAACTCCACCCCTGCCTCAGCTCATCTACTTCTGAAACCCTCATGCTTCTAGATCCCTTTGTTACCTCTAGACACAATAACTCCAACGCACTCCAGGCTGGCCTCCCACATTCTACCCCACGTAAACTGGAGGTCATCCAAAACTCTGTGTCCTAACTCGCTCCAAGTCCCGTTCACACATCACTCCTGTGCTCGCTGACCTACATTGGCTCACAGTTAAGCAACGCCTCGATTTTAAAATTCTCATCCTGGTTTTCAAATCCCTCCATAACCTTGCCCCTCCTCATCTCTAATCTCCTCCAATACCAAAACGCTCCGAGATATTGACGCTCCTCTAATTCTGGCCTGCTGAGAAGCCCAGTTTTAATCGCTCCACTATTGGTGGCTGCGCCTTCAGCTGTCAAGGCCCTACACCCTGGAATTTCTCCCTAAACCTCTCAGCCTCTCTTTCCTCCTTTAAGACACTCCATAAAACCTCTCTCTTTGACCAAGCTTTTGGTTATCTGCTCAAATCTCTCATGATGTAGCTCAGTGTCAAATTTTGTTTTATAACGCTCTTGAAGCATTTTGGGATGTTTTGCTACATTAAAAGGTGCTATATAAATACAAATTGTTGTTGTTGTTGTTGTGGAAAGATGTGGAATTTTGTGCATAAAGGCTGAACAATATTCAAGAAATGAGGAAGACCTCACTCACAATAGAGGATCTAATATTCTTCCTCATTTGTTCAACTTCTACATATAAAAATAGATTGTCAAATTAACACAAGATTATATGGAATTCATCATAAGTTCAGTGTCAAGAGAAAATCATTATACATTAGAGCAGGCTGGTCATTGCTAATCTCATAGCATGAATCAACCTTCTCCAACCCATATAGTTAGCCAGTATTCTGTAATAAGTTTTATCAAGAATTTAGCCTAGAAATTACTTGGAGCAAATGTTTAATGTGCTCAAAATGAATTCCTACCTCTGCTATTTTAAATGGAAGTATTAATACATTTATTGTCAAATAGTGGAAAGAGGAATTTGATATGGGCACATTAATCGTTCATGTGATAGCATCACTCACATTAATTTCCAGGCTTTTGTTACCAAATGGAACAAACTGCCTAGATAAAACCAAGGAGATCCACCAAAGAACACCAACATTTTGAATACCAATGAAACAACGCTATCTTCCAAGTTAAAATGTTATCCCCAAACTTAAACAATTCCACATTTGGCCTTATGATTGCCATATTTACTTGTCAAACTAAATAAGCTGAATCTACCTCCAGAGCATGGCTCTCTAATAATACAACTTGAAAGGAGTGCAGGGAAACAGTGCTAAAACATATTAAAGTCAAGTTACAAGAAAGTGTTGGCTCTAATGGATCCATTATGAAACAGTTCAAAACATTCCCAATTCTACAGGCATTGTCCATTATTCAGTGGTGTGATTTTTTTCAAATGATCTTCATGAATCTAGTTAAAATTGGGTTTTAAAATCTCCCAACAATTAAAAGGAATGCAACTGCCAACTCAACTCCCAATGAGACAGATGATTGGCCTTGATTCAGTAAATAGTGTAGATAAGACATTGATCATCATCATAGGCAGTCCCTCGAAAAGAGGATGACTTGCTTCCACGCCAAAAAAAAAGGATGAGTTCACAGGTGTTTCAATGAAGGACCTAATATTCCACGTCCAGAACTACATCCTGAAGGATGGAAGATGCCTGTGTGTGGATTTTTTTTTAAAAAAACGTGGGGTGGCCTCTGGCATTAACAAACAAATCATGCAACACATAGGCATGGAAGCCTTTTCTAGATGCTAGAAAAGCATTGATAACGAAGGGCTGTGTTTGACCAACCCTCTTAAGTCACATTAAAACAGAGATTCTGGGCTACAGTGTGCCATATCTGGTCCTCTGTCAAACACAGAAATGTCAAATGTTGTTCTGTTAGCATCAAAGCCATGTGGGCCGATTGACAAGAAATTGCAACATATGACAATCTGGTTTACCTTGACCAAAGTTACTGTTATCACTTTTGCATGGGACAGCTAAAATCCCTTGATTCACAGAAGTAGCCCTTGAGGGATCAGAAGTAAGGATTGGAGTTAAAACTGCAAACCACCGATAAAAACACCAAGACAAAAATTCTCAAACTTCTTATAAAAACTGTCAGAACCCCATCCCCCTCAAAAAACTTCAGCTGACAGCAAAAAATAGTTTTTCAAATAAAATTCCATGCTCCTTTAAGATTTTCAGCTTCTCACACAGTTACATGCTCATTGGGTAGGCTCTACGAGACATAGTAACACAGCTACACTCCTTCTACAGCCTTGAGTCTTCATTACACCATTTTAGACAAAAAACATTTTTGGTTCAGGAGTGTATGCAACAATAAAACAAGATGCCCAAAATACAGAGAATGGGAAAAAGAACAGAAACCTTAATAACATGTGCAAATCAATGGGGCTCAACTCCCCAAAAATCATGCTGAAGCTGTTGTGTGCTCTGGTTAAGCTGTACTAGAGTACTGCATACAGTTTTAGTCACTGTAACATAAGGAACCCCACGGACATCACCGAGGAGAGCAATGAATTTGGTGTTAGAGATATGTGCTATGAAAAATGACTAGTTAAGTGAAGGTTCGTCAACCTTAAATAAATTTATCTCTGAAGGGACCTCACAGAAGTATTCAAGATACTTAAATGAGATGGAATAAGATAGCCAAAGCAATATTTTCAGACATTAAAGGAAGCAGGATAAGTTAGTATCGGTTCAGTGATCTGAATGGCAAGATTAGAATAGAACCAAAAAGTTTTTATTTCAGTCGTGAACAGCTGGAGCAGATTGTCGGGAAGGGTCACTGAGATTACAGTGGACTCATTTAAGAAACAACTAGAAGCTGTAATGAGAAGGAGGTAGGGTTGTCATTCTGGAAGGATAAGATTAAAAGGGTCAAAGGATCGTCTTCATCTGAACCCATCTTGTAAATGTTAAATCCATCATGTCTACAATATATAATTTTATAAATTAAGGCCTAAAATAGTTATCTTTGTCAGAGTGCATTGGGGCTGTAATACCACTGAATAACCTTTACTTGAATTCTGGCTGACAAACTAACGTTATAGCTACTGTTGTACCAAATGATAAACAAGATAACATCTGACTGTCATGTTAGTAATGATCAAAGTGGAATTAGCCTCTGAAGCACAAGTCTGTGCCCACGATCTGAAAAAAAGAGAGAACGTTACTGCGTGTAACAGAGCAGCAGATGGGATCATTAGTGTAGCTTCTCATGAGGTTGCTCACAGTTAGCATAAGGGAGTAACATACGTCAATTATAAGATTTACAAAAGTTGATTTTTTTTAAAGTTTGCAATAGAAAAAAAAAAGAGAACCTACATTAATATAGCACTTTTCACAACTTCAGGATATCCCAAAGCATTTTACAGCCAATGAAGTACTTTTTGAAGTGTAATCACTGTTGTAAAATAGGAAACACAGCAGCCAATTTGAACACAAGTTCCCACAAACAGCAATGAGATAACGACCAGATTATCTGTTTTAGTGATGTTGGTTGAGAGATAAATATTAGACAGTAAACCAGGGAGAACTCCCCTTCTCTTAGGATATGATCGCGAGACCAAGAGGATAGACGGGACCTCGGTTTAATACCTCATTCAAAATATGGCACCTCCAGTATTGCAACACTTCCTCAGTACCGCACTGAAGTGTCAGCCTAGATTATATGCTCAAGACTGGAGTGAACCCACAACCTTCTGACTGAGAGCAGGGAGTGCTATTAACTGAACTGCAGCTGACAATGCATTCAGTTATAAGTTGCCTGTGCTTTAATATTGTAAATATATTTGTTCCTAGTTATAATCGGATGAACTGTATATTAAATAATCTGTAGGACAGTGACAGAGATTGATAGCTATTAAATAAGGTTGGCATGGCAAACCTTTATCACTATATTATGTTACATAAAAAACACCCATTCGGCCCAATTGGTCTGTGCCGGTATTTATGAACCTCCTCCCACCCTATTTCATCTAACTCCATCAGCTTTACCTTCTATTCCTTTCTCCCTCATGTGTATATCTAGCTTCCCCTTAAATGCATCTATGCTATTCACCTCAACAACTTCTTGTAGTAGCAAGTTCCAAATTCTTATCACTCGTTGGGTAAACAAGTTTCTCCTGAATTCCCTATTGGATCTATTGGTAACTATCTTATATTTATCCCCCCTAGTTTTGGTATCCTCTACAAGTGCAAACATCTCTGCAACTACCCTATCAAACCCCTTCATAATTTTAAAGACCTCCATCAGGTCACCCCCAGCCTTCTCTTTTCTAGAGAAATGAGCCCCAGCCTGTTCCGTGTTGCCCGGTTGCGGGAGTCGAACGACTTCAATTTGTTCGTGTCGGAGTTCTGCGCATGCGCCACCTGGTGGCCGGGAATGGTTCTGGACGAGGGGTGGTTTCTCGGGATAAGGGAGGTTCAACCTGTACTGACTAGTCAACAAATGCTAATCTTGCAAAGAAAATTTTGCTACATCTACATTGCAGGCACTGGCAAAGTTTTACCAGCAATATTACAAACAATGACTTGATACTGCAGTATCATTTAGCATGGTCACAATTTGTAAAAAGTAGAAAATACTACACTATAAAAGCTTTGAGTTTGTGATATAAAATCTAACACAATGTCTGAAATATCAATCTAGTTGTTTTATACATATTTGTTGTGATTTGCATCACTTTAAAGATTAATATTCAATTTAAAATTAAATTGCTTTGATGATAATACGCATGATGCCCCCAGTGTGCAGTACTGTCAGAGGTGCCGTCTTTCGATGAGTCATTAAACCGAGGCCCCGTCTGCTCTCTCAGGTGGATTTAAAAGATCCCATGGCATTATTTCGAAGAAGAGCAGGGAAGTTATCCCTGGTTTTGTAGCCAATATTTATCCCTCAATCAACACAACACTAACAGATTATCTGGTCATTATCACATTGTAGGAGCTTGCTGTGCGCAAATTGGCTGCCATGTTTCCCACATTCCAACAGTGACTACACTCCAAAAGTACTTCATTGGCTGTAAAGTGCTTTGAGATGTCCGGTGGTTATGAAAGGCGCGATATAAATGCAAGTCTTATTTATTTATTACAATACAAAGATCAGATATTCTATATATTTTGAATATTAAAGATGGTCTTGTGTGCATGATACTGTTCAACCGATAACAAGGATTTTGATCCATATTAGAAAGGTCTTTTGATGACTGGCACTCCATACTTGCATTTATTTTTATTTCCAATTTTTTTTTTTAACTCTCTTGCTAAAATGAAAAGAGTTCCACAATAGGCAAATTAATAGGACCTATCTATTCTGTGTTTCATTACATTGCAAAGAAGTTAAAAAAAAAATCCAGATTACAACAAATTTTAGGGCAGATTTTCCAATGTTGCACTTGGGGCTATTGAATTGGCTGGGAATACCAGGAAATCAGGCAGAGAAGCGCAGTCCTTAACAGACTGCCTGGTTTTCTACCCATTAATTTAAACGGACAGAAATTGAGTGGTCCCTTATGGCCGTGCAATCCTCCTCAGCGGATTTGCCACCCACAGCCCCAGATAGAGGAAAGTCTGTGTTACTTTCTATGCAGCAGTTATGATTTTTCCATTTATAAACATTAAGACTCAATGATATAATAAAATGCAAAGTTGCATTTTTTTATATCTTGGTTACCAATTGTTTATCTTTTGTTCGAATTATTATACAATTCAGTGGGAGTGGGCCAACAATTGGGGTCAGACCTCCCTTATCCAGCACCACCCCTCGTCCGGCATGATTCCGGTGGCCAGGAGCGCATGTGCAGAACGCGGCCGACCTTCACCCCGACTTTGGGGCCGCGGCGACACTCGGCCCGCTGGGGCCGACTGAACTTCGGGCCCGCCCGGGGCGCCGGCCTCCCCTTGGGCCACTAAGCTCCCCTCATCCGGTAAAATCCCTTATTCGGCACAGGCCAGGTCCAGAGGGTGCTGGATAAGGGAGGTTCAACCCCTCCAAAGAATTACGCACCTACCTGCTGGCAGCGAGACTGCGAAACAGTAGGCAGCATTATGACCCATGGATCCCAGGGACGCAGGCGGTGTGGAGGCGTACCTGGGATCACATGGGCCTGGTCCTCCAATCACAAAGCAAAATTCCATTTTAATGATTTCTAAAGGGAACCCCGCAATGAGATGTAATTGGAATCTTGAAATCTGATCCAATTATAATTTACAGAATCGGAATTTTATTCATAATTACCTTCAATTCACCAACCTCACTAAAAATGAAATTTTGATACTTTTGGACATAATTAAAATTGTAATTTGAGCCAATATTTGCAGTAACCCATATGATACATTGTATGTGTATAATTTACAATATGAAAATGTTTAATTAATGCCCAAGGTATCATCTTACCTGGCCCTGCACCTGTTTGCATCAACCCTAACATTTCTGTGCACAACTGCTGGCCAGTCAATGGGCAAATAGCCAACACTGTACCAGCAACTGCTTTTCTGTGGCCCACGCGGATGGCCTGCCAACACGTACATTGAGTGACTGCAAATTCGGATTTTACGCATGCACATATCCCGAACTTGCGGTGGATCTCAAAGGAGGTATGGCAGCGTACTCTACCAACCGCAGAATCTGGGCCATTGATAATACTTGGGGTTGCCAGACCCTTCTTCAGATTATATATCTAATGTTCAGCCTAGGTACTGGTATCCTCCCTAATGGTGATCATACTACCAATTCCTCAAATACATCTGATGATTTTAAAATAATACCAGTATTCTAACTTCCGTTTTGTTTCCACGATCTATCTGCTGGTTAATCCTAGTTCCATGTGTAGACAACATGACGCTAATTACTTCTCAATGACAAATTCTGCCGATCTGATTAAAGATTAGCCCAAGAAGCGCCACCAGCCATCTGGGTCGATGAGTACTAAGAATAAACACTGGTGCAACCAACAGCCCAGAGTAAAGTCTTGACCAACATTTATCACGGGTTGGCTCGTCAATTTTTAGCAGCCTGCTGGGCGGTGCCGTTTAAAGTCTCGCTTACTTCACCTTTCCCTTGAAAAATAACGCTCCAGAGAGAAAATCCAACACGGTGTAAAATACGGCAAAAATAAACTTGTAAACACACGACTCTGATTAGAGAGAAAAAGGCACAAGGCAGAGAATGGTGAAACACATGTGCGAGAGTCGCAAGTGAGAGTGTGGAGAGTCAAGAATTAGTCAGAGGAGAGGGAGAATGAGGAACACTGAGTGGACGAGAGCGAAACTAAAGTGAGAGCGAGGAGGGACATTTTTTTTTCATACTGACCACTACCACAATCCTCAGCTAGAGGGGCGCTGGAGATTGGGAGCATTTCGGTGGGGCCCAGCTTGAAAAAACTTGGGAGTTTTGTTGGGAATTGATCGCAGTCGACTGCGGCGACCCTTGCTCAACGACGAAACACGCCGCACGCCGTGTTTGAAGTGAGTGGCTAGCCCGGAGGTTGCACCTTTTGTTCCAACGTACGCTCCTTTTTAAAAGTCTGTTTCCCTCTCGCTCACTCAGAGGAGCCTCGGTCTCTCCTATCCTTTAATACTCACGGTGCTCCGGTGCCGCGGTCGCTCCCGGGCGGATTTGACAAATTTACTGTTACGCGCTGCCCTCCCCGGGCTCGCTCAGTCTTCGAACTCGGTGTTAACGGCGGATATATAAATTAGGCAAATGAGTGATCCCCGCGCTCTCATTGGCTCAAATTTGAATCGTGCTCGGAGAAGGGGGCGGGGTTTAGTCGCTGTTGTTATGGTGACGGAGAAGCAGCGGCGCTGGCGGTCGACCTGAGGCACGTAAAATGTTACCGTGCAGAAGGAGGCCGTTCGGCCCATCCTGCCTGTGCTGGCTCTTTGAACGAACTATTCAAGAAGTACTGCAAATTTTTCCTTTTCAAAGTTACTATTGAATCTGCTTGCACTGCCCTAGATCTGTGTCCTCTGGTTACCGACCCTCCTGCCAGTGAAAAAAAAAATTCCCTATCTACTCTATCAAAACCCTTTATAATTTTGAACACCTCTATTTAATCTCCGCTTAGCTTCCTCTGCTCTAAGGAGAACAATCCTAGCTTCTCTAGTATCTCTGCATAACTAAAGTCACCCATCCCTGGTACTATTCTAGTAAATCTCCTCTGTACCCTCTCCGGTCCAGGCAGCAGGCAGTCAAGGGGGGTCATTCAGCCCGACTGCCTGTCTCTCTTCCGCGGTTACATCCGAGCCAGGGTGTCCCTGGAGATGGAGCACGCAGTGTCCACCGGTATGCTTGTGGCCTTCCGCGAGAGGTGGGCGCCGGAGGGACTGGAGTGCATCATCACCCCCGGCAACCAAATTTTAATTTGACCATTTAAAGTTAAAGTTTAATTTATTTAATTTATCGGTTTTAGTGCCCCTTTAATAAGGGGGCACTTGATTTATAGGTTCAACTAAAATAGTTGTACCCGCTCCAAGGCCTTCTTAAAGTATTTACCCAGAGTTGCACACAATACTCCAGCTGAGACCTAACAAGTGATTTATAAATGATTAGCAGAACTTCCTTGCTTTTGTACTTTATGCCTCTCTTTATAAAGAAAAGGATCCCTTATGTTTTTTTAACAGCCATATCAACTTGTCCTGTCACCTTTCCAGATTTGTTTATGTGAACTCGCAGATCTCTCTGTTCTTGCATCCCATTTTAAATTTGTACTATTTAGTTTATCTTTCCTCTCTTCATTCTGCCTTCCAAAATACTTCCCACTTCTCTGCATTAATTTTAATCTGCCATGTGTCTCCCCAATTCATCAGTTTGTTTATGTTCTCCTGACGTCTGCTACTATCCTCCCCACTGTTTATTACATTTTTGAGTTTCATCTCATCTACAAACTTTTATATTATGCCCTGCAACAATCGTTCATCGCTATCTTGATTTCTGTCCCTTAGCCAATTTTGTATCCATGCTACCATCGTCCTTTTAATCCCATGGACTTCGATTTTTCTAACATCCACACTAGGAACAGGAGTAAACCATTCAGCCCCTCAAGTTTGTTCTGCCTATCAATTAGATCATGGCGATCTGTACCTCAACGCCATTTACCCGGCTTTGACCGCTATCTCTTGATACCCTTACCTAACAAAAATTTATCAATCTCAGTCTTGGAAATTTCAATTAACCCAGCATTAACAGCCTTTTGGGGCAGAGAATTTCCACTACCCTTTGTGTGAAAACATGCTTCCTGATTTCTCTTCTGAATTGCCCAACTCTAATTTTAAGATGATGCTTCCTTGTTCAGTATTTCCCCCACCTGTGAAAATAGTTTTCTGGATCTATCCTGTTGAATTCCTTCATCATTTTAAGCATCTCAATTAGAACATCCTCAAGCTTCTAAACTCAAGGGAGGACAAGCCAAGTTTATGCAACCTAGTTTCATAATTTAACCCTGTAAACTCTGGCATCATTTTGGTGAATCTGCACTATACTCCCTCCAAGGCCAATATATCTTTCTTGAAGTGCGGTGCCTAAAACCGAATGCAGTACTCCAGATGGGGTCTGGCCAAAGCGCTGTACAACTGAAGCATATCTTCATCTTATTTGTATTCCAACCCTCTTGAGATAGTGGCCGACATTCCATTAGCCTTTTTGAATACTTTTTGTACCTGTGTATTAGCTGTTAATGGTTTGTGTACCTGGAGACCCAAATGCCTTTGCTCCTTTGCAATTCCTAATCTTTCATTATTAAAAAAATATTTTGATTTGTCTCTCTCAGATGCAAAGTGGCTGACCTCACACTTTCTCCACATTGAACTCCATCTACCACAGTTTTGCCCACTCACATAATTTGTCAATGTTCCTTTATAACCTTCTGCTCCCATTGACACAACTTACTGTGCCTTCCAACTTATTATCATCTGTAAATATTCACTCTCTTCATTCATCCAAGTTATTACTATATATGGTAAAAAAAATGATGCTCCAGTACAACTTGTTGGAGAACCCAACTTGTCATATCCTACCAATGGAAGCGCAGTCCCCTTAACCCTACTCTCTGTCATCTACCTCTCAACCATATATCAACCCATGTCACAAGTTAGCTCCAATTCCGTGCACTTTTATTTTTTCTAATAATCTCTTGTGCAGAACCTTATTAAATGCTTTCTGGAAGTCCATATAGACAACGTCCATAGACACTCCCTTGTCCACCATGATAGTGATCTCCTCAAAAAATGCACTAGATTAGTTAGACAGGACCTATCCATCACAAAAAGCTGACTCTCTTTGAGCAGTTCATACCTATTCAAGTACTTAGTCACTTTGTCCCTCATGATAGATTTCAATAACCTCCACAACTGATGTTAAACTGGCAGATCTGTAGTTTTCCGGTTTTTCCCTCCCTCCTTTCTTAAATAATTGAGTAATATTTGCAATTTTCCAATCCAAAGGCACAATTCCCAAATCTAGAGAGCATTGGGAAAATTATGACTTCTGGGGTAGAGTATCCGCTCAGTTGTGCTGGTTTTCTTGGTGTAATTCACCCAAAATCGGCATAACCCGCGCAAAAAATTGCAAAATTTTAAATGCAATCTTTTACTCTAGTTTAAAAAATATCGTGCTAGAAGCCATCCCCAACCAAAAAACTGTCCATGCCCCCAGGATGAAATCATCACCATTGTGAGTTTCCACTAATTGTGCTCATTCAGGATGTTCTAAACATTAAGATGGTTAATTTGGGCACAAGGACACTACTAGGCACATTTTAAAAGCTTTTGAATTTAATTTTTAAAAAACATTTATTTAGAAATTGACAACCGTTCTCCAATATAACTAGCAAATGGTTCTGTATAATTTTTAACGTAATTTTCAGTAATTTAAAATTGGGTTACTCACAGGTGGCGAATTGACACTGTGATTAAAAATGCTTATTTTTGTGATAAATCCATTTTCAGCTGTATTAATCAAACTGCATCTAGTTACCACTCTTAAATATATCAAGAAATATTTTTTGAAGCAATTTCTTTTTAAATTAAATTTTAAAAGGCTGCCTGAATGAGTTGGTTCATGGCAGATTTTATCGTGGTAGATAAGTTCAGCAATATGCAAAACAGTTTGAGCGGAAACTCGAGAGAAAAAAATACATTTCAAAGAGGGCGCAATTTGCATCAGTTTGCTGATTGTGCCCAAAGCAGAAACTCTTGGCTAAGGTAACTGCAATTTTCCTACCTGTTTCTTTTAAGACCCTAGAGTGGAAACCATCAGATCCTGGTGATTTAAGTCCCATTATTTTCTCTATTGCCTTTCTTACTCATACTAAATCTATTATCCATTATCTGCATCTGTCTTTAAACTACCCACATTCCCCCTTTCTCTCTCTTTCTCTTAATATATTGATGAAAATAACCTTTACTGTTAGCTTTGATACCCCTTGCATATTTTTTTCATACTCCTTTTTGCCCCTTTTAGTACTTTCTTGTTATCCATTTGTTGCTTTTTATACAGCACGTCCCGTCTGCTAGATTTTTCCTTGCATTTGTGTAAGCCTTTTTTCTTTTAGCTTGACGCTGCCTCTTACCTTATTTGTTGACCGTGGATGGTTAACTGCATAAATGGACCTTTTGCTTTTTAGTTTTTTTTTACTGGTTTTGTATTGTACCCAAAGCTTCTGTGAATATTTCCCACAGTTTTTCTGTAGGTTTACTCATTAACAGTTCAGCCCAATTTACTGTGGTCAATTTAATTCACATCCCTTCAAAGTTTGCCTTACTTAATTTTAAGTTTTTTAATTTAAAGCCTTGATTTGTGACTCTCGCTATTAAGGGATAGCTTAATAATAAGTCACGAGGCCTCAGTAACAATACTGCTCACAGTGCACTTGTTTGATCTTGATTATGGCTAATGAAGCTCACCCACTCCTGGTGTTCAATTACACCTTATTAAGTAGAAGGGTAGAAAATGCAAATTGTAAATTGCTTAATTATACTGGTAACTCTGATTATATTTAGTCTTTCCTGTATGACTGTACTATATGACACTACCTAGAATTTATAGGATCATTGAATTTGATTGTTTTTATCTTTTTTGTTCCATTTCTGTTCCTTTTTCTGGATCCCAACAATAATTTGGTAGATTTGATACATTATCATGTTAATTCAGAGACCATGGTCCAGAACTTAAAGAAGGTTAACTTTGAAGGTATGAGGCGTGAATTGGCTAGGATAGATTGGCGAATGATACTCAAGGGGTTGACTGTGGATGGGCAATGGCAGACATTTAGAGACCGCATGGATGAATTACAACAATTATACATTCCTGTCTGGCGTAAAAATAAAAAAGGGAAGGTGGCTCAACCGTGGCTATCTAGGGAAATCAGGGATAGTATTAAAGCCAAGGAAGTGGCATACAAATTGGCCAGAAATAGCAGCGAACCCGGGGACTGGGAGAAATTTAGAACTCAGCAGAGGAGGACAAAGGGTTTGATTAGGGCAGGGAAAATGGAGTACGAGAAGAAGCTTGCAGGGAACATTAAGGCGGATTGCAAAAGTTTCTATAGGTATGTAAAGAGAAAAAGGTTAGTAAAGACAAACGTAGGTCCCCTGCAGTCAGAATCAGGGGAAGTCATAACGGGGAACAAAGAAATGGCAGACCAATTGAACAAGTACTTTGGTTCGGTATTCACTAAGGAGGACACAAACAACCTTCCGGATATAAAAGGGGTCAGAGGGTCTAGTAAGGAGGAGGAACTGAGGGAAATCTTTATTAGTCGGGAAATTGTGTTGGGGAAATTGATGGGATTGAAGGCCGATAAATCCCCAGGGCCTGATTGACTGCATCCCAGAGTACTTAAGGAGGTGGCCTTGGAAATAGCGGATGCATTGACAGTCATTTTCCAACATTCCATTGACTCTGGATCAGTTCCTATCGAGTGGAGGGTAGCCAATGTAACCCCACTTTTAAAAAAAGGAGGGAGAGAGCAAACAGGGAATTATAGACCGGTCAGCCTGACCTCAGTAGTGGGTAAAATGATGGAATCAATTATTAAGGATGTCATAGCAGCGCATTTGGAAAATGGTGACATGATAGGTCCAAGTCAGCATGGATTTGTGAAAGGGAAATCATGCTTGACAAATCTTCTGGAATTTTTTGAGGATGTTTCCAGTAAAGTGGACAAAGGAGAACCAGTTGATGTGGTATATTTGGACTTTCAGAAGGCTTTCGACAAGGTCCCACACAAGAGATTAATGTGCAAAGTTAAAGCACATGGGATTGGGGGTAGTGTGCTGACGTGGATTGAGAACTGGTTGTCAGACAGGAAGCAAAGAGTAGGAGTAAATGGGTACTTTTCAGAATGGCAGGCAGTGACTAGTGGGGTACCGCAAGGTTCTGTGCTGGGGCCCCAGCTGTTTACATTGTACATTAATGATTTAGACGAGGGGATTAAATGTAGTATCTCCAAATTTGCGGATGACACTAAGTTGGGTGGCAGTGTGAGCTGCGAGGAGGATGCTATGAGGCTGCAGAGTGACTTGGATAGGTTAGGTGAGTGGGCAAATGAATGGCAGATGAAGTATAATGTGGATAAATGTGAGGTTATCCACTTTGGTGGTAAAAACAGAGAGACAGACTATTATCTGAATGGTGACAGATTAGGAAAAGGGAAGGTGCAACGAGACCTGGGTGTCATGGTACATCAGTCATTGAAGGTTGGCATGCAGGTACAGCAGGCGGTTAAAAAAGCAAATGGCATGTTGGCCTTCATAGCGAGGGGATTTGAGTACAGGGGCATGGAGGTGTTGCTACAGTTGTACAGGGCCTTGGTGAGGCCACACCTAGAGTATTGTGTACAGTTTTGGTCTCCTAACTTGAGGAAGGACATTCTTGCTATTGAGGGAGTGCAGCGAAGATTCACCAGACTGATTCCCGGGATGGTGGGACTGACCTATCAAGAAAGACTGGATCAACTGGGCTTGTATTCACTGGAGTTCAGAAGAATGAGAGGGGACCTCATAGAAAAGTTTAAAATTCTGACGCGTTTAGACAGGTTAGATGCAGGAAGAATGTTCCCAATGTTGGGGAAGTCCAGAACCAGGGGTCACAGTCTAACGATAAGGGGTAAGCCATTTAGGACCGAGATGAGGAGAAACTTCTTCACCCAGAGAGTGGTGAACCTGTGGAATTCTCTACCACAGAAAGTAGTTGAGGCCAATTCACTAAATATATTCAAAAGGGAGTTAGATGAAGTCCTTACTACTCGGGGGATCAAGGGGTATGGCGAGAAAGCAGGAATGGGGTACTGAAGTTTCATGTTCAGCCATGAACTCATTGAATGGCGGTGCAGGCTAGAAGGGCTGAATGGCCTGCTCCTGCACCTATTTTCTATGTTTCTATGTTACTCATCTTATTGATCTACACACTCTGAGTAAGATGTAGAAACAGATTTCAGTGAACATAAGAACATAAGAACATAAGAATTCGGAACAGGAGTAGGCCATCTAGCCCCTCGAGCCTGCTCCGCCATTCAATAAGATCATGGCTGATCTGGTCGTGGATTCAGCTCCACTTACCCGCCCTCTCCCCGTAACCCTTAATTCCCTTATTACTTAAAAATCTATCTATCTTTGACTTGAAAACATTCAATGAGCCAGCCTCAACTGCTTCCTTGGGCAGAGAAGTCCACAGATTCACATCCCTCTGGGAGAAGAAATTCTTTCTCAACTCGGTTTTAAATTGGCTCCTCCGTATTTTGAGGCTGTGCCCCCTAGTTCTAGTCTCCCCCACCAATGGAAACAACCTCTCTGCCTCTATCTTGTCTATCCCTTTCATGATTTTAAATGTTTCTATAAGATCACCCCTCATCCTTCTGAACTCCAAGGAGTAAAGACCCAGTCTACTCAATCTATCATCATAAGGTAACCCCCTCATTTCTGGAATCAGCCTAGTGAATCGTCTCTGTACCCCTTCCAAAGCTAGTATATCCTTCCTTAAGTAAGGTGACCAAAACTGCACGCAGTACTCCAGGTGCGGCCTTACTAATACCTTATACAGTTGCAGCAACACCTCCTTGCTTTTGTACTCCATCCCTTTCGCAATGAAGGCCAACATTCCATTTGCCTTCCTGATTACCTGCTGCACCTGCAAACTAACCTTTTGGGATTCATGCACAAGGATGTTGTGTCATCCAGGGCGGGTGGCATGGTTTAATGTTTTATGTTTTACAGATAAACTCTAAAAGAGTTTCATGCACAAGGACCAATTGTGGAGCAGTGGAGGCGTGTCCTGCTCAGTTGGAGCTGTGAGCAGTGAGAGGAGCAGCTACCAACTTTAGCTCCTGCCTGGAGAGCCCTGAGAACAGCCCAGGAAGAGAAGGAAGGAAGGGGCTTCACCACCAACTTTCACCCAGAGGGAGAGGAGAAGAAAATAAAATTTTCCAACTTTTTAACATTTCTGCAAGGAGTTGGAGAGAGGGGAAAAGACCAACAACAACAACATCCAGTGTGGAAGGAGGGAGACTCTACTATTTCTACAGGTGGGTGTATTGGTGCATTTCCCAAAAGACTTTGTGATATCGGTGGGGGGAGGAAAGAAGACCACTGAGGGCCGGAACATCGCGGGGGTGTGTGTGTGTGGAAGTGTGTGTGGGGGCCTTGCTACAACTAGGCCCCACACACAACTGAACCCCCCCCCCCCAATTGCCTAGCCTGGGATAGCTGGAGCTACCAGGCTGAAGATTTCTTTAATCACCCACTGAACATCGTTAGGAGTGTGTGCCTGGTGGCTCTAGCTGCCCCAGGTGAAGACGTCTTCTCCCCCCACCTGAAGACCAATCCAAAGACTGTGTTTTTGTGTTTTGCCATCTGAGGAGTGCACCCACCCACAGCTGCGAGGGGAGACCTGCCCTCGCAGTTCCCCCCCCTTCCCACCCCCCTCTCTCTTTCTCTGTTACTCTGTTTCTCCCCTCTCTCTCTGAGACCCCTTTCTCCCAAATTAATTAAAAAAAAACAATTGAGACAACTGAGCAGAGGGAGCAAGGCCCCTCCCCAATTGCCAACTAGGGGAGAGGTGCCTCGTTAAGGGCTCCTCTGCTCAGTCTTTCAACAAGAGGCCAATAAAGACCATTAAGGCCTGTGACTTTGGGGTGGGTGTAGCTCTTAAAGGGACCCCGTGATGGCGACCCCATCCACGCCGGTGGCGGGGCCAGCGAGGACATATGCGCAGGCGGTGTCCACATCCACGGCACCTCCTGCGCCACCCGCTGCCCTGCCACCATTCAGATTAATCACAAAAAAACACGGGGTCAAGAGCTACACTCACCCCACAATGACCATCGAGGAGTGCGTGCGGGCGATGGCTGGGGTAGTCGGCCCCTCGGCCATTGTCGCAGCCTCCAAGATGTCTGGGAAGGCCGTGTTCTTCCTGGGGTCGGAGCGGGCGGTGTCCCTGGCCCTTGAAAAGGGGCTCACGGTGGGCGGGACGTTCCTGCCGGTGGACCCTCTCGAGGCCACCGCGCAGAGGGTCATCGTGTCAAACGTCCCGCCCTTTGTTTCCGCTGAGCTCCTCCTCCCTCACCTACACCAACTGGGGGAGGTAAGGTCGGGGATCAACCCCATACCGCTCGGCCTCAGGGAGAACAGCCTGCACCACGTGTTCTCCTTCCGCCGCCAGCTCTTTGTCCGGCTGGCGCGGGAGGACATGACGGAAGGGCACTTTAATGTGGTGCACGAGGGGACTGCCTACCGCGTCTTCTGGACGTCGGACGGCGTGCGGTGCTATGCCTGCAGAGAGGTGGGGCACATTCGCAAGAACTGCCCCGCCTCCAAGGCCGCCAAACCACCGAAGGCGGCCAAGGCTGGCGCCGCCGCCACCCCTCCCCCTAGGGATCGCGGAGGAATGCATTGCCGCCGGGCTGGGCGTCCCGGGGACTGAGGCGGGCGGGGCCGAAAAGGCCGAACCTGAGCCCGCCCAGCCAATACCCAACTTCCCCCGGGAGTCGCTCGACCCGGCAGAAAATGAAACAAATGTTTATTATGACACTGTAGATGCTGGGCCGGGGGGTGGCAGCGGGGAGGGGGAGGAACACCCACCCTCGCCCCTTACTTTGGAGCTGGTGCACTTGGGGAGCCTGGGGATTTCCTATGGCCGGGTCTCTCCTTGTTCCCCGGTTCCTGGGGCGGAGGGGGAACCCCTTCCGCTGTCATTTCCCGACCCAGCACCATTTTTAAAAGAGCCCAGTGGGGACTCCTCTGCCGACGATCCTGGGGGTGGGATCGGGGCAGAGCCAGGGCCGGTTGGAGCGGCCGGTTCATTTGCCGTACCTTGTGCGGTCGATGGGCCGGCTGCTGGCGGCCACCTCCCGGAGGAGGACGGGGACACGGCGGGGGACGCGGGAGAAAATCTAGAGACCACCGCCAGCGAGGCGGTGGATCTGCTCGCGGCCGCCGCCGAGACCATCCTCATTCCTGCAAAGGAACTCCGGGACTTTTTGGCCCAGAGCCGGGGTCGCTGCAACCAAGCCCGACTGGCCCTGGAAAAATGGTTCGAGCCAGAGCTGATCAAGGGGTCCGTCCGCGCCGCCGTTAAAACCTTGGCCGCGGGCGGGCACTTGACAAAGGCGCAACAACTTGAGCTGCGTGAGCTCGAGGGACTCCGCGTTGGGCTGCGGAGGGAGCGGAGTTCAACAAAAGACTCCGCTCCCTCCCCCACAATAGGTTAAGGTAGAGGTTGCACTATGCTTTTGCCATGAAGATAACCATAGCCAGCCTCAACATCAACGGCGGCAGAGGGGCACACCGTAGATTTGAAAATTTTTCGCTCCTGCGGGAGGGGAAATATGCGGTGTGCTTCCTGCAAGAAACCCACACCGTTCCGGGAGATGAAGCCACGTGGCTCCTGGAATGGCAAGGAGAGGTCCGCATGAGCCACCTCACCGCCATTTCTAGTGGGGTGGCCATCTTGCTGGGCCCGCATTTTCAGCCGGAGATCTTGGGGGTCGAGGAGCCCGTGCCAGGCCGCTTGCTGCACGTAACGGTTCGCCTGGGGGACGTGCCGCTCCATCTCGTGAACGTGTACGCCCCTCAGCCCGGCCCGCAGCAAACGCGCTTCTTTGAAGAGGTGTCCGCTCTTCTTGGCTCCGTCGACGTCGGCGACTGCATTGTCCTCGGGGGGGATTTTAACTGCACCCTCGAGGCGAGGGACCGCTCCGGTGCCCCGCAGTGGAAGACGGCAATGGAGAAGTTGAGGGACCTGGTCGGGTCCTTCGACTTGGTGGACGTCTGGCGAAATCTCCACCCCGACTCCAGCGCCTTTACTTGGGTGAGGCCTGGAGTAGGATGGTCTAGAGTCGACCGCCTTTACGTGTCTCGGGCGTACGTTTCCTGCGTCCCGGCGGCCTCCATGCGGCCGGTGCCGTGTTCGGACCACCACCTGGTGTGGGCGGAGCTCGCTTCGCTCCGCGCGAAGACGGGGTCCGCGTACTGGCACTTTAACAACCGGCTGCTGGAGGACGTGCGGTTCCAGGACTCGTTCCGTCGATTCTGGTCCGACTGGAGAAGGAAGCAGGGGGGCTTCCCCTCCTTGAGGCTATGGTGGGACGTGGGCAAGGCTCATGTCCGCGTCTTCTGTCAAGAGTACGCGAGGGGGTCGACCAAGAGGCGGGCGGCCAGAGTCGGGCGCCTAGAAAAAGAGGTGCTCGACCTGGAAGCCCGTCTCGGTCAAGTCGTCCAGGACCCGGCCCTGCGGACGGTGTACGAAGTGAAGAAGGCCGCGCTGAAGGACCTGCAGCTCGTCGGGTCCCGAGGCGCGTTCGTGAGGTCGCGGATCCGGTTCCTGCGGGATCTGGACCGCGGCTCCCCCTTCTTCTACTCGCTGGAAAAAAGGCAGAGTGTCCGTAAGCAGCTCTTGACGCTGCTGGCCGACGACGGCTCTCTCGTCTCGGATCCGGAGGGCGTCAACAACAGGGCCCGTGAATATTACGGGGCTCTGTTCTCTCCGGATCCGTCCAGCGAGGAAGCGCGTAGAGTTTTGTGGGAGGACCTGCCGAAGGTCAGCCCGGAGGGCGCCGAAAATCTGGAAGCTCCGCTAAGCCTGGCGGAGCTGACCGGTGCCCTCGACCGGCTCTCGAGGGGAAAATCCCCGGGGCTGGACGGGCTGACCGTGGAGTTCCACAGGGCGTTCTGGGACATCCTGGGGGGCGACTACGCGCGGGTCCTGGGGGAAAGTCTGGCGACCGGGGAGATGCCCCTCTCTTGGCGCAGGGCAGTCATCGTCCTGCTGCCTAAGAAGGGCGATCTCCGCCTCCTTAAGAACTGGCGCCCGGTCTCCCTCCTCAGCACGGACTACAAAATCTTCGCCAGGGCGATGTCTGCTCGCCTTGGTGCCGTGCTGGACCACATGATCCATCCCGACCAGTCCTACACGGTCCCGGGCCGGACAATCCACGATAACATCCATCTGGTCCGGGACCTCATCCATTGTTCCCAGGAGGCTGGTCTGTCGGTCGCCTTCCTATCCCTCGACCAAGAGAAGGCGTTCGACAGGGTGGATCACGACTATCTGCTCGGAACTCTGCGCGCTTTCGGGTTCGGGACGCATTTCGTCGCCCGAATCCGACTTTTGTACGCCGCCGCGGAGTGTCTGATTAAGGTTAACGGGTCCTTGACGGCGCCCCTTCGCTTTAGGAGAGGGGTGCGCCAGGGATGTCCCATGTCCGGCCAGTTATACGCCGTTTGCGTGGAGCCTTTCCTGCGCCTCTTGCGGACGAGGTTGACGGGACTGGCTCTGCAAGGGCCGGGCGTGGAGGTCGTCCTCTCGGCTTACGCCGATGACGTGCTCCTCGCGGTAGAGGATCCCGCTGACCTGCGGAGGATGTGTGAGTGCCAGGAGATTTACTCGGCCGCGTCCTCCGCCAGGATCAACTGGGAGAAATGTTCCGGACTCCTGGTGGGTCAGTGGCGGGTGGACTCCCTGCCGGAGGAGCTCAGGCCTTTTGCCTGGAGCACGACCCATCTCCTCTATCTGGGAGTCTACCTTAGCCCCGACGAGGGAGCCTGGCCGGCGAACTGGCAGGAGCTGGAGGCCAAGGTCGCCGCTCGCCTAGGGCGCTGGACAGGACTGCTCCGAGTGCTGTCCTACAGGGGTCGAGCGCTAGTCATAAACCAGCTGGTGGCCGCAATGCTGTGGTACCGGCTGGTCACTTTGACCCCTCCCCCTGCGTTTGTCGCCAAGATACAGAAGAAGCTGGTGGACTTCTTCTGGAACAACAGGAAGCACTGGGTCTCTGCTGCGGTCTTGAGTCTCCCGCTTGAGGAGGGCGGTCAGTCGTTGGTGTGCGTCAGCGCCCAGCTCGCAACTTTCCGTCTTCAGACCCTGCAGAGATACCTTTACGTCGAGCCCCCTCCTAGGTGGTGTGCTCTGGCGAGGTATTTCTTCCGCCAGCAGCGCGACCTCAATTATGACACGCAGCTCCTGTTTGTGAACTTGGGGGGTGCCAGGACCGCCCTCCGGGAGCTGCCTGTCTTTTACAGGGAACTCATCAGGGTCTGGAACAAAGTCTCCACCAAGCGCAGCTCTCCGTCGGCTGGAGTGGCGGCCGTCCTGCAGGAACCGCTGCTCGGGAATCCGTACCTCCACGACCGAGGTTTTATGTGGCGGTCGGAAGAGAGGGCTGTGGCTGGTGAGGTGACCAGGGTCAGGGACCTGCTCGATGGCGGAGGAGCGGGCTGGATGGCGCCAGACACGCTGGCGCGGCGCCTAAACTCTGCCAACGTCCGCCTCGCGGCCGATGCCATCGAGTCGCTAAAAACAGCTCTGGGCCCTGACTCCGTTAGGTGCATCGAGGAGGCTCAAGCACGTGGGGAGATCCCGTCCGAACTGACCCCCGTCCGGACGGAATTCCTCATCGGCGCCAAACCCCGGAACCTCCCTCGGGGGCCGGCGCCTCACAACTTGAGCCGCCTCGCGGAAATCCCCTCCGTGCCTTTCAGTTCCGCGCGGAGGGGTTTCTTGTACGGGCTGCTCCTGCACACTCTCAACTTTTCCATCCTCGCCTGCCGTCCGGACACGCCATGGCGTACCATCTTGCCGTCCGGAGGAGGCGGGGGTCCCCGATGGAGGGCACTCTATGCAGGGGTCCTCCCACTATTCGTCGGGGACTTGGCCTGGAGGGTGGTGCACGGAGCAGTGCCGTGCAACAAATTTTTAAGCCGGTTCACGGACTCCCAGGCCGCCTGCAATTTCTGCGGTCTGGAGGAGTCCGTGTTCCATGTTTTTATTGAGTGCACAAGGTTGCAGCCCCTGTTCCATTATTTGAAGGGGCTGCTCCTGAAATTCTGGCTGCACTTCAGTCCCACTCTCCTGATCTTTGGGCACCCTGTGCGGAGGGGAGTGGGTAGGTCCGAAGGCCTCCTCGTAGGACTGCTCCTGGGCACGGCCAAGGGTGCCATCAGCCGGTCCAGGCAGCGGGCGGTCGAGGGGGTCGTTCAACCTGACTGCCTGCCTCTCTTCCGCTCTTACATCCGGTCCAGGGTGTCCTTGGAGATGGAGCACGCGGTGTCCACCGGTACGCTCGCGGCCTTCCGCGAGAGGTGGGCACCGGAGGGACTGGAGTGCATCATCACGCCCGGCAACCAAATTTTAATTTGATTTTACGTTTTAAAGTTTAATTTGTTTTAATTGCCGGTGTTTTTAGTGTCCCCTTCCCTTTTATAGGGGGCATTGGGGAAAAATTGTGATTTTAATGCCCCAAAAAAAAAAAAGAAAAGAAAAAAATAAAACCCAAAAAAATGAATAAAAGGGCCTTGTAAATGTCTGGTGTGTCACCCAGGTCGGGTGGCACGATTTAATGTTTTATGTTTTTTGCAGGTAGACTCTAAAAGAGTTTCATGCACAAGGAACCAATGGTAGAGCAGTGGAGGCGTGTCCTGCTCAGTTGGAGCTGAGCTGCAGTGAGGAGAGGAGCTACCAACTTTTGCTCCTGCCTGGAGAGCCCTGAGTACAGGAAGAGAAGGAAGGAAGGGGCTTCACCACCAACTTTCACCCAGAGGGAGAGGAGGAGAAAAGAAAACTTTCCAACTTTTAAACATTTCTGCAAGGAGTTGGGAGAGAGGGGGAAAAGACCAACAACAACAACATCCAGTGTGGAAGGAGGGAGACTCTACTATTTCTACAGGTGGGTGTGGGTGCATTTCCCAAGAGACTTTGTTGTATTGGTGGGGGGAGGAAAGAAGACCACTGAGGGCCGGAACATCGCGGGGGGTGTGTGTGTGTGGAAGTGTGTGTGGGGGCCTTGCTACAACTAGGCCCCACACACAACTGAACCCCCCCCCCCCCCAATTGCCTAGCCTGGGATAGCTGGAGCTACCAGGCTGAAGATTTTTCTTAATCACCCTATTAAACATCATTAGGAGTGTGTGCCTGGTGGCTCAAGCTGCCCCAGGTGAAGACATCTTCTCCCCTCACCTGAAGACCAACCCAAAGACTGTGTTTTTGTTTTGCCATCTGGGGATTGCACCCACCCACAGCTGCGAGGGGAGACCTGCCCTCGCAGTTCCCCCCCCCTTCCCACCCCCCTCTCTCTTTCTCTGTTACTCTGTTTCTCCCCTCTCTCTCTGAGGCCCCTTCCTCCTAATTTAAAAAAAAACAATTGAGACAACTGAGCAGAGGGAGCAAGGCCCCTCCCCAATTGCCAACTAGGGGAGAGGTGTGCCTCATTAAGGGCTCCTCTGCTCAGTCAATATACAAGAGGCCAATGAAGACCATTAAGGCCTGTGACTTTAGGGTGGGTGTAGCCCTTAAAGGAACCCCGTGATGGCGACCCCATCCACGCCGGTGGCAGGGCCAGCAAGGACATATGCGCAGGTGGCAACCGCTTCCACGGCACCTCCTGCGCCACCCGCTGCCCTGCCACCATTCAGATTAATCACAAAAAAACACGGGGTCAAGAGCTACACTCACCCCACAATGACCATCGAGGAGTGCGTGCGGGCGATGGCTGGGGTAGTCGGCCCCTCGGCCATTGTCGCAGCCTCCAAGATGTCTGGGAAGGCCGTGTTCTTCCTGGGGTCGGAGCGGGCGGTGTCCCTGGCCCTTGAAAAGGGGCTCACGGTGGGCGGGACGTTCCTGCCGGTGGACCCTCTCGAGGCCACCGCGCAGAGGGTCATCGTGTCAAACGTCCCGCCCTTTGTTTCCGCTGAGCTCCTCCTCCCTCACCTACACCAACTGGGGGAGGTAAGGTCGGGGATCAACCCCATACCGCTCGGCCTCAGGGAGAACAGCCTGCGCCACGTGTTCTCCTTCCGCCGCCAGCTCTTTGTCCGGCTGGCGCGGGAGGATATGACGGAAGGGCACTTTAATGTGGTGCACGAGGGGACTGCCTACCGCGTCTTCTGGACGTCGGACGGCGTGCGGTGCCATGCCTGCAGAGAGGTGGGGCACATTTGCAAGAACTGCCCCGCCTCCAAGGCCGCCAAACCACCGAAGGCGGCCAAGGCTGGCGCCGCCGCCACCCCTCCCCCTAGTTGCGTCCGCGTGCCGGGATCCATAGGTGCGCGGGCATCGCCGGGGGCCCTTGCTATTACGGCCTCCGGCGGGGGGGAGGAAGAGCATCCGATCGGAAGGAAGGCGCGGGAGAAGGCAAAACATCCAGAGGCGGGTCCCCTCGGTGCGCCAGACAATTTGTTTACCGCGCTCGGCCCAACCCAGTCACCGGCGAGCGCGGGGTGCCCCGAGCCCGTGCCCGAGCCCTTGAACAACACCACAGAGGGGCCCGGGCGCGGGCAAGAAAAGGAAAAGGGGGGGGCGGAGCGGGAGTCCTCGGCAGACATGGAGGTCTCCCTGCCTCCGCGCGACCCCAGGAACAAAAGGAGGCGCGGCTCCGATGAGGCGGAGGGGGAACAACATCCCTCCGCGGAGGAGTCGGTGCCCGCCGCGTGTCCCGCGTCCCCAACCAGCACCCCCAAGCTGCGCTGTAGGCGAGAGGAGTCTGTCCCCGGGGAGGGTGAGACAGTCGAGGCTGCCCAGCCTCTGCCTCCCGGGGATGGCGTGGAAGATCTGCCTGTCGTGGGGGGCGTGGGGATCGCGGAGGAATGCATTGCCGCCGGGCCGGGCGTCCCGGGGACTGAGGCGGGCGGGGCCGAAAAGGCCGAACCTGAGCCCGCCCAGCCAATACCCAACTTCCCCCGGGAGTCGCTCGACCCGGCAGAAAATGAAACAAATGTTTATTATGACACTGTAGATGCTGGGCCGGGGGGTGGCAGCGGGGAGGGGGAGGAACACCCACCCTCGCCCCTTACTTTGGAGCTGGTGCACTTGGGGAGCCTGGGGATTTCCTATGGCCGGGTCTCTCCTTGTTCCCCGGTTCCTGGGGCGGAGGGGGAACCCCTTCCGCTGTCGTTTCCCGACCCGGCACCATTTTTAAAAGAGCCCAGTGGGGACTCCTCTGCTGACGATCCTGGGGGTGGGATCGGGGCAGAGCCAGGGCCGGTTGGAGCGGCCGGGTCATTTGCCGTACCTTGTGCGGTCGATGGGCCGGCTGCTGGCGGCCACCTCCCGGAGGAGGACGGGGACTCGGTGGGGGACGCGGGAGAAGAACTAGAGACCACCGCCAGCGAGGCGGTGGATCTGCTCGCGGCCGCCGCCGAGACCATCCTCATTCCTGCAAAGGAACTCCGGGACTTTTTGGCCCAGAGCCGGGGTCGCTGCAACCAAGCCCGACTGGCCCTGGAAAAATGGTCTGAGCCAGAGCTGATCAAGGGGTCCGTCCGCGCCGCCGCTAAAACCTTGGCCGCGGGCGGGCCCTTGACAAAGGCGCAACACCTTGAGCTGCGCGAGCTCGAGGGACTCCTCGCTGGGCTGCGGAGGGAGCGGAGTTCAACAAAAGACTCCGCTCCCTTCCCCACAATAGGTTAAGGTAGAGGTTGCACTATGCTTTTGCCATGAAGATAACCATAGCCAGCCTCAACATCAACGGCGGCAGAGGGGCACGCCGTAGATTTGACAATTTTTCGCTCCTGCGGGAGGGGAAATATGCGCTGTGCTTCCTGCAAGAAACCCACACCGTTCCGGGAGACGAAGCCACGTGGCTCCTGGAATGGCAAGGAGAGGCCCGCATGAGCCACCTCACCGCCATTTCTAGTGGGGTGGCCATCTTGCTGGGCCCGCATTTTCAGCTGGAGATCTTGGGGGTCGAGGAGCCCGTGCCAGGCCGCTTGCTGCACGTAACGGTTCGCCTGGGGGACGTGCCGCTCCATCTCGTGAACGTGTACGCCCCTCAGCCCGGCCCGCAGCAAAAGCGCTTCTTTGAAGAGGTGTCCGCTCTTCTTGGCTCCGTCGACGTCGGCGACTGCATTGTCCTCGGGGGGGATTTTAACTGCACCCTCGAGGCGAGGGACCGCTCCGGTGCCCCGCAGTGCATGACGGCGATGGAGAAGTTGAGGGACCTGGTCGGGTCCTTCGACTTGGTGGACGTCTGGCGAAATCTCCACCCCGACTCCAGCGCCTTTACTTGGGTGAGGCCTGGAGTAGGATGGTCTAGAGTCGACCGCCTTTACGTGTCTCGGGCGTACGTTTCCTGCGTCCCGGCGGCTTCCATGCGGCCGGTGCCGTGTTCGGACCACCACCTGGTGTGGGCGGAGCTCGCTTCGCTCCGCGCGAGGACGGGGTCCGCGTACTGGTACTTTAACAACCGGCTGCTGGAGGACGTGCGGTTCCAGGACTCGTTCCGTCGATTCTGGTCCGACTGGAGAAGGAAGCAGGGGGGCTTCCCCTCCTTGAGGCTATGGTGGGACGTGGGCAAGGCTCATGTCCGCGTCTTCTGTCAAGAGTACGCGAGGGGGTCGACCAAGAGGCGGGCGGCCAGAGTCGGGCGCCTAGAAAAAGAGGTGCTCGACCTGGAAGCCCGTCTCGGTCAAGTCGTCCAGGACCCGGCCCTGCGGACGGTGTACAAAGCGAAGAAGGCCGCGCTGAAGGACCTGCAGCTCGTCGGGTCCCGAGGCGCGTTCGTGAGGTCGCGGATCCGGTTCCTGCGGGATCTGGACCGCGGCTCCCCCTTCTTCTACTCGCTGGAAAAAAGGCAGAGTGTCCGTAAGCAGCTCTTGACGCTGCTGGCCGACGACGGCTCTCTCGTCTCGGATCCGGAGGGCGTCAACAACAGGGCCCGTGAATATTACGGGGCCCTGTTCTCTCCGGATCCGTCCAGCGAGGAAGTGCGCAGAGTTTTGTGGGAGGACCTGCCGAAGGTCAGCCCGGAGGGCGCCGAAAATCTGGAACCTCCGCTAAGCCTGGTGGAGCTGACCGGTGCCCTCGACCGGCTCTCGAGGGGAAAATCCCCGGGGCTGGACGGGCTGACCGTGGAGTTCCACAGGGCGTTCTGGGACGTCCTGGGGGGCGACTACGCGCGGGTCCTGGGGGAAAGTCTGGCGACCGGGGAGATGCCCCTCTCTTGGCGCAGGGCAGTCATCGTCCTGCTGCCTAAGAAGGGCGATCTCCGCCTCCTTAAGAACTGGCGCCCGGTCTCCCTCCTCAGCACGGACTACAAAATTTTCGCCAGGGCGATGTCTGCTCGCCTTGGTGCCGTGCTGGACCACATGATCCACCCCGACCAGTCCTACACGGTCCCGGGCCGGACAATCCACGATAACATCCATCCGGTCCGGGACCTCATCCATTGTTCCCAGGAGGCTGGTCAGTCGGTCGCCTTCCTATCCCTCGACCAAGAGAAGGCGTTCGACAGGGTGGATCACGACTATCTGCTCGGAACTCTGCGCGCTTTCGGGTTCGGGACGCTTTTCGTCGCCCGGATCCGACTTTTGTACGCCGCCGCGGAGTGTCTGATTAAGGTTAACGGGTCCTTGACGGCGCCCCTTCGCTTTAGGAGAGGGGTGCGCCAGGGATGCCCCATGTCCGGCCAGTTATACGCCGTTTGCGTGGAGCCTTTCCTTCGCCTCTTGCGGACGAGGTTGACGGGACTGGCTCTGCAAGGGCCGGGCGTGGAGGTCGTCCTCTCGGCTTACGCCGATGACGTGCTCCTCGCGGTAGAGGATCCCGCTGACCTGCGGAGGATGCGTGAGTGCCAGGAGATTTACTCGGCCGCGTCCACCGCCAGGATCAACTGGGCGAAATGTTCCGGACTCCTGGTGGGTCAGTGGCGGGTGGACTCCCTGCCGGAGGAGCTCAGGCCTTTTGCCTGGAGCACGACCCATCTCCTCTATCTGGGAGTATACCTTAGCCCCGACGAGGGAGCCTGGCCGGCGAACTGGCAGGAGCTGGAGGCCAAGGTCGCCGCTCGCCTAGGGCGCTGGACAGGACTGCTCCGAGTGCTGTCCTACAGGGGTCGAGCGCTAGTCATAAACCAGCTGGTGGCCGCAATGCTGTGGTACCGGCTGGTCACTTTGACCCCTCCCCCTGCGTTTGTCGCCAAGTTACAGAAGAAGCTGGTGGACTTCTTCTGGAACAACAGGAAGCACTGGGTCTCTGCTGCGGTCTTGAGTCTCCCGCTTGAGGAGGGCGGTCAGTCGTTGGTGTGCGTCAGCGCCCAGCTCGCGACTTTCCGTCTTCAGACCCTGCAGAGATACCTTTACGTCGAGCCCCCTCCTAGGTGGTGTGCTCTGGCGAGGTATTTCTTCCGCCAGCAGCGCGACCTCAATTATGACACGCAGCTCTTGTTTGTGAACTTGGGGGGTGTCAGGACCGCCCTCCGGGAGCTGCCTGTCTTTTACAGGGAACTCATCAGGGTCTGGAACAAAGTCTCCACCAAGCGCAGCTCTCCGCCGGCTGGAGTGGCGGCCGTCCTGCAGGAACCGCTGCTCGGGAATCCGTACCTCCACGGCCGAGGCTTTATGTGGCGGTCGGAAGAGAGGGCTGTGGCTGGTGAGGTGACCAGGGTCAGGGACCTGCTCGATGGCGGAGGAGCGGGCTGGATGGCGCCAGACACGCTGGCGCGGCGCCTAAATTCTGCCAACGTCCGCCACGCGGCCGATGCCATCGAGTCGCTAAAAACAGCTCTGGGCCCTGACTCCGTTAGGTGCATCGAGGAGGCTCAAGCACGTGGGGAGATCCCGTCCGAACTGACCCCCGTCCGGACGGAATTCCTCATCGGCGCCAAACCCCGGAACCTCCCTCGGGGGCCGGCGCCTCACAACTTGAGCCGCCTCGGGGAAATCCCCTCCGTGCCTTTCAGTTCCGCGCGGAGGGGTTTCTTGTACGGGCTGCTCCTGCACACTCTCAACTTTTCCATCCTCGCCTGCCGTCCGGACACGCCATGGCGTACCATCTTGCCGTCCGGAGGAGGCGGGGGTCCCCGATGGAGGGCACTCTATGCAGGGGTCCTCCCACTATTCGTCGGGGACTTGGCCTGGAGGGTGGTGCACGGAGCAGTGCCGTGCAACAAATTTTTAAGCCGGTTCACGGACTCCCAGGCCGCCTGCAATTTCTGCGGTCTGGAGGAGTCCGTGTTCCATGTTTTTATTGAGTGCACAAGGTTGCAGCCCCTGTTCCATTATTTGAAGGGGCTGCTCCTGAAATTCTGGCTGCACTTCAGTCCCACTCTCCTGATCTTTGGGCACCCTGTGCGGAGGGGAGTGGGTAGGTCCGAAGGCCTCCTCGTAGGACTGCTCCTGGGCACGGCCAAGGGTGCCATCAGCCGGTCCAGGCAGCGGACGGTCGAGGGGGTCGTTCAACCTGACTGCCTGCCTCTCTTCCGCTCTTACATCCGGTCCAGGGTGTCCTTGGAGATGGAGCACGCGGTGTCCACCGGTACGCTCGCGGCCTTCCGCGAGAGGTGGGCACCGGAGGGACTGGAGTGCATCATCACGCCCGGCAACCAAATTTTAATTTGATTTTACGTTTTAAAGTTTAATTTGTTTTAATTGCCGGTGTTTTTAGTGTCCCCTTCCCTTTTATAGGGGGCACTGGGGAAAAATTGTGATTTTAATGCCCCAAAAAAAAAGAAAAGAAAAAAATAAAACCCCAAAAAATGAATAAAAGGGCCTTGTAAATGTCTGGTGTGTCACCCAGGTCGGGTGGCACGATTTAATGTTTTATGTTTTTTGCAGGTAGACTCTAAAAGAGTTTCATGCACAAGGAACCAATGGTAGAGCAGTGGAGGCATGTCCTGCTCAGTTGGAGCTGAGCTGCAGTGAGGAGAGGAGCTACCAACTTTTGCTCCTGCCTGGAGAGCCCTGAGTACAGGAAGAGAAGGAAGGAAGGGGCTTCACCACCAACTTTCACCCAGAGGGAGAGGAGGAGAAAAGAAAACTTTCCAACTTTTAAACATTTCTGCAAGGAGTTGGGAGAGAGGGGGAAAAGACCAACAACAACAACATCCAGTGTGGAAGGAGGGAGACTCTACTATTTCTACAGGTGGGTGTGGGTGCATTTCCCAAGAGACTTTGTTGTATTGGTGGGGGGAGGAAAGAAGACCACTGAGGGCCAGAACATCGCGGGGGGTGTGTGTGTGTGGAAGTGTGTGTGGGGGCCTTGCTACAACTAGGCCCCACACACAACTGAACCCCCCCCCCCCCAATTGCCTAGCCTGGGATAGCTGGAGCTACCAGGCTGAAGATTTTTCTTAATCACCCTATTAAACATCATTAGGAGTGTGTGCCTGGTGGCTCGAGCTGCCCCAGGTGAAGACATCTTCTCCCCTCACCTGAAGACCAACCCAAAGACTGTGTTTTTGTTTTGCCATCTGGGGATTGCACCCACCCACAGCTGCGAGGGGAGACCTGCCCTCGCAGTTCCCCCCCCCTTCCCACCCCCCTCTCTCTTTCTCTGTTACTCTGTTTCTCCCCTCTCTCTCTGAGGCCCCTTCCTCCTAATTTAAAAAAAAACAATTGAGACAACTGAGCAGAGGGAGCAAGGCCCCTCCCCAATTGCCAACTAGGGGAGAGGTGTGCCTCATTAAGGGCTCCTCTGCTCAGTCAATATACAAGAGGCCAATGAAGACCATTAAGGCCTGTGACTTTAGGGTGGGTGTAGCCCTTAAAGGGACCCCGTGATGGCGACCCCATCCACGCCGGTGGCAGGGCCAGCAAGGACATATGCGCAGGTGGCAACCGCTTCCACGGCACCTCCTGCGCCACCCGCTGCCCTGCCACCATTCAGATTAATCACAAAAAAACACGGGGTCAAGAGCTACACTCACCCCACAATGACCATCGAGGAGTGCGTGCGGGCGATGGCTGGGGTAGTCGGCCCCTCGGCCATTGTCGCAGCCTCCAAGATGTCTGGGAAGGCCGTGTTCTTCCTGGGGTCGGAGCGGGCGGTGTCCCTGGCCCTTGAAAAGGGGCTCACGGTGGGCGGGACGTTCCTGCCGGTGGACCCTCTCGAGGCCACCGCGCAGAGGGTCATCGTGTCAAACGTCCCGCCCTTTGTTTCCGCTGAGCTCCTCCTCCCTCACCTACACCAACTGGGGGAGGTAAGGTCGGGGATCAACCCCATACCGCTCGGCCTCAGGGAGAACAGCCTGCGCCACGTGTTCTCCTTCCGCCGCCAGCTCTTTGTCCGGCTGGCGCGGGAGGATATGACGGAAGGGCACTTTAATGTGGTGCACGAGGGGACTGCCTACCGCGTCTTCTGGACGTCGGACGGCGTGCGGTGCCATGCCTGCAGAGAGGTGGGGCACATTTGCAAGAACTGCCCCGCCTCCAAGGCCGCCAAACCACCGAAGGCGGCCAAGGCTGGCGCCGCCGCCACCCCTCCCCCTAGTTGCGTCCGCGTGCCGGGATCCATAGGTGCGCGGGCATCGCCGGGGGCCCTTGCTATTACGGCCTCCGGCGGGGGGGAGGAAGAGCATCCGATCGGAAGGAAGGCGCGGGAGAAGGCAAAACATCCAGAGGCGGGTCCCCTCGGTGCGCCAGACAATTTGTTTACCGCGCTCGGCCCAACCCAGTCACCGGCGAGCGCGGGGTGCCCCGAGCCCGTGCCCGAGCCCTTGAACAACACCACAGAGGGGCCCGGGCGCGGGCAAGAAAAGGAAAAGGGGGGGGCGGAGCAGGAGTCCTCGGCAGACATGGAGGTCTCCCTGCCTCCGCGCGACCCCAGGAACAAAAGGAGGCGCGGCTCCGATGAGGCGGAGGGGGAACAACATCCCTCCGCGGAGGAGTCGGTGCCCGCCGCGTGTCCCGCGTCCCCAACCAGCGCCCCCAAGCTGCGCTGTAGGCGAGAGGAGTCTGTCCCCGGGGAGGGTGAGACAGTCGAGGCTGCCCAGCCTCTGCCTCCCGGGGATGGCGTGGAAGATCTGCCTGTCGTGGGGGGCGTGGGGATCGCGGAGGAATGCATTGCCGCCGGGCCGGGCGTCCCGGGGACTGAGGCGGGCGGGGCCGAAAAGGCCGAACCTGAGCCCGCCCAGCCAATACCCAACTTCCCCCGGGAGTCGCTCGACCCGGCAGAAAATGAAACAAATGTTTATTATGACACTGTAGATGCTGGGCCGGGGGGTGGCAGCGGGGAGGGGGAGGAACACCCACCCTCGCCCCTTACTTTGGAGCTGGTGCACTTGGGGAGCATGGGGATTTCCTATGGCCAGGTCTCTCCTTGTTCCCCGGTTCCTGGGGCGGAGGGGGAACCCCTTCCGCTGTCGTTTCCCGACCCGGCACCATTTTTAAAAGAGCCCAGTGGGGACTCCTCTGCTGACGATCCTAGGGTGGGATCGGGGCAGAGCCAGGGCCGGTTGGAGCGGCCGGGTCATTTGCCGTACCTTGTGCGGTCGATGGGCCGGCTGCTGGCGGCCACCTCCCGGAGGAGGACGGGGACTCGGTGGGGGACGCGGGAGAAGAACTAGAGACCACCGCCAGCGAGGCGGTGGATCTGCTCGCGGCCGCCGCCGAGACCATCCTCATTCCTGCAAAGGAACTCCGGACTTTTTGGCCCAGAGCCGGGGTCGCTGCAACCAAGCCCGACTGGCCCTGGAAAAATGGTCTGAGCCAGAGCTGATCAAGGGGTCCGTCCGCGCCGCCGCTAAAACCTTGGCCGCGGGCGGGCCCTTGACAAAGGCGCAACACCTTGAGCTGCGCGAGCTCGAGGGACTCCTCGCTGGGCTGCGGAGGGAGCGGAGTTCAACAAAAGACTCCGCTCCCTCCCCCACAATAGGTTAAGGTAGAGGTTGCACTATGCTTTTGCCATGAAGATAACCATAGCCAGCCTCAACATCAACGGCGGCAGAGGGGCACGCCGTAGATTTGACAATTTTTCGCTCCTGCGGGAGGGGAAATATGCGCTGTGCTTCCTGCAAGAAACCCACACCGTTCCGGAAGACGAAGCCACGTGGCTCCTGGAATGGCAAGGAGAGGCCCGCATGAGCCACCTCACCGCCATTTCTAGTGGGGTGGCCATCTTGCTGGGCCCGCATTTTCAGCTGGAGATCTTGGGGGTCGAGGAGCCCGTGCCAGGCCGCTTGCTGCACGTAACGGTTCGCCTGGGGGACGTGCCGCTCCATCTCGTGAACGTGTACGCCCCTCAGCCCGGCCCGCAGCAAAAGCGCTTCTTTGAAGAGGTGTCCGCTCTTCTTGGCTCCGTCGACGTCGGCGACTGCATTGTCCTCGGGGGGGATTTTAACTGCACCCTCGAGGCGAGGGACCGCTCCGGTGCCCCGCAGTGCATGACGGCGATGGAGAAGTTGAGGGACCTGGTCGGGTCCTTCGACTTGGTGGACGTCTGGCAAAATCTCCACCCCGACTCCAGCGCCTTTACTTGGGTGAGGCCTGGAGTAGGATGGTCTAGAGTCGACCGCCTTTACGTGTCTCGGGCGTACGTTTCCTGCGTCCCGGCGGCTTCCATGCGGCCGGTGCCGTGTTCGGACCACCACCTGGTGTGGGCGGAGCTCGCTTCGCTCCGCGCGAGGACGGGGTCCGCGTACTGGTACTTTAACAACCGGCTGCTGGAGGACGTGCGGTTCCAGGACTCGTTCCGTCGATTCTGGTCCGACTGGAGAAGGAAGCAGGGGGGCTTCCCCTCCTTGAGGCTATGGTGGGACGTGGGCAAGGCTCACGTCCGCGTCTTCTGTCAAGAGTACGCGAGGGGGTCGACCAAGAGGCGGGCGGCCAGAGTCGGGCGCCTAGAAAAAGAGGTGCTCGACCTGGAAGCCCGTCTCGGTCAAGTCGTCCAGGACCCGGCCCTGCGGACGGTGTACGAAGCGAAGAAGGCCGCGCTGAAGGACCTGCAGCTCGTCGGGTCCCGAGGCGCGTTCGTGAGGTCGCGGATCCGGTTCCTGCGGGATCTGGACCGCGGCTCCCCCTTCTTCTACTCGCTGGAAAAAAGGCAGAGTATCCGTAAGCAGCTCTTGACGCTGCTGGCCGACGACGGCTCTCTCGTCTCGGATCCGGAGGGCGTCAACAACAGGGCCCGTGAATATTACGGGGCCCTGTTCTCTCCGGATCCGTCCAGCGAGGAAGCGCGAAGAGTTTTGTGGGAGGACCTGCCGAAGGTCAGCCCGGAGGGCGCCGAAAATCTGGAACCTCCGCTAAGCCTGGTGGAGCTGACCGGTGCCCTCGACCGGCTCTCGAGGGGAAAATCCCCGGGGCTGGACGGGCTGACCGTGGAGTTCCACAGGGCGTTCTGGGACGTCCTGGGGGGCGACTACGCGCGGGTCCTGGGGGAAAGTCTGGCGACCGGGGAGATGCCCCTCTCTTGGCGCAGGGCAGTCATCGTCCTGCTGCCTAAGAAGGGCGATCTCCGCCTCCTTAAGAACTGGCGCCCGGTCTCCCTCCTCAGCACGGACTACAAAATTTTCGCCAGGGCGATGTCTGCTCGCCTTGGTGCCGTGCTGGACCACATGATCCACCCCGACCAGTCCTACACGGTCCCGGGCCAGACAATCCACGATAACATCCATCCGGTCCGGGACCTCATCCATTGTTCCCAGGAGGCTGGTCAGTCGGTCGCCTTCCTATCCCTCGACCAAGAGAAGGCGTTCGACAGGGTGGATCACGACTATCTGCTCGGAACTCTGCGCGCTTTCGGGTTCGGGACGCTTTTCGTCGCCCGGATCCGACTTTTGTACGCCGCCGCGGAGTGTCTGATTAAGGTTAACGGGTCCTTGACGGCGCCCCTTCGCTTTAGGAGAGGGGTGCGCCAGGGATGCCCCATGTCCGGCCAGTTATACGCCGTTTGCGTGGAGCCTTTCCTTCGCCTCTTGCGGACGAGGTTGACGGGACTGGCTCTGCAAGGGCCGGGCGTGGAGGTCGTCCTCTCGGCTTACGCCGATGACGTGCTCCTCGCGGTAGAGGATCCCGCTGACCTGCGGAGGATGCGTGAGTGCCAGGAGATTTACTCGGCCGCGTCCTCCGCCAGGATCAACTGGGAGAAATGTTCCGGACTCCTGGTGGGTCAGTGGCGGGTGGACTCCCTGCCGGACTGCTCCGAGTGCTGTCCTACAGGGGTCGAGCGCTAGTCATAAACCAGCTGGTGGCCGCAATGCTGTGGTACCGGCTGGTCACTTTGACCCCTCCCCCTGCGTTTGTCGCCAAGATACAGAAGAAGCTGGTGGACTTCTTCTGGAACAACAGGAAGCACTGGGTCTCTGCTGCGGTCTTGAGTCTCCCGCTTGAGGAGGGCGGTCAGTCGTTGGTGTGCGTCAGCGCCCAGCTCGCGACTTTCCGTCTTCAGACCCTGCAGAGATACCTTTACGTCGAGCCCCCTCCTAGGTGGTGTGCTCTGGCGAGGTATTTCCTCCGCCAGCAGCGCGACCTCAATTATGACACGCAGCTCTTGTTTGTGAACTTGGGGGGTGTCAGGACCGCCCTCCGGGAGCTGCCTGTCTTTTACAGGGAACTCATCAGGGTCTGGAACAAAGTCTCCACCAAGCGCAGCTCTCCGCCGGCTGGAGTGGCGGCCGTCCTGCAGGAGCCGCTGCTCGGGAATCCGTACCTCCACGACCGAGGTTTTATGTGGCGGTCGGAAGAGAGGGCTGTGGCTGGTGAGGTGACCAGGGTCAGGGACCTGCTCGATGGTGGATGAGCGGGCTGGATGGCGCCAGACACGCTGGCGCGGCGCCTAAATTCTGCCAACGTCCGCCACGCGGCCGATGCCATCGAGTCGCTAAAAACAGCTCTGGGCCCTGACTCCGTTAGGTGCATCGAGGAGGCTCAAGCACGTGGGGAGATCCCGTCCGGACGGAATTCCTCATCGGCGCCAAACCCCGGAACCTCCCTCGGGGGCCGGCGCCTCACAACTTGAGCCGCCTCGGGGAAATCCCCTCCGTGCCTTTCAGTTCCGCGCGGAGGGGTTTCCTGTACGGGCTGCTCCTGCACACTCTCAACTTTGCCATCCTCGCCGGCCGTCCGGACACGCCATGGCGTACCATCTTGCCGTCCGGAGGAGGCGGGGGTCCCCGATGGAGGGCACTCTATGCAGGGGTCCTCCCACTATTCATCGGGGACTTGGCCTGGAGGGTGGTGCACGGAGCAGTGCCGTGCAATAAATTTTTAAGCCGGTTCACGGACTCCCAGGCCGCCTGCAATTTCTGCGGTCTGTAGGAGTCCGTGTTCCATATTTTTATTGAGTGCACAAGGTTGCAGCCCCTGTTCCATTATTTGAAGGGGCTGCTCCTGAAATTCTGGCTGCACTTCAGTCCCACTCTCCTGATCTTTGGGCTCCCTGTGCGGAGGGGAGCGGGTAGGTCCGAAGGCCTCCTCGTAGGACTGCTCCTGGGCACGGCCAAGGGTGCCATCAGCCGGTCCAGGCAGCGGGCGGTCGACGGGGTCGTTCAACCTGACTGTCTGCCTCTCTTCCGCTCTTACATCCGGTCCAGGGTGCCCTTGGAGATGGAGCACGCGGTGTCCACCGGTACGCTCGCGGCCTTCCGCGAGAGGTGGGCACCGGAGGGACTGGAGTGCATCATCACGCCCGGCAACCAAATTTTAATTTGATTTTACGTTTTAAAGTTTAATTTGTTTTAATTGCCGGTGCTTTTAGTGCCCCCTTCCCTTTTATAGGGGGCACCGGAAAAAATTTGATTTTAGCTCCCCCCAAAAAAAAACAAGAAAAAACAAAAAAAAGGGGCCTTGTAAATGTCTGCTGTGTCATCCAGGGCGGGTGGCACGGTTTAATGTTTTATGTTTTACAGATAAACTCTAAAAGAGTTTCATGCACAAGGACCCCCAGGTCCCTCTGCACCACAGCATGTTGTAATTTCTCCCCATTCAAATAATATTCCCTTTTACTGTTTTTTTTCCCAAGGTGGATGACCTCACACTTTCCGACATTGTATTCCATCTGCCAAACCTTAGCCCATTCGCTTAACCTATCCAAATCTCCTTGCAGCCTCTCTGAGTCCTCTACACAACCTGCTTTCCCACTAATCTTAGTGTCATCTGCAAATTTTGTTGCACTACACTCTGTCCCCTCTTCTCGGTCACCCTGTGATAAAGAATCAGCAATATACATCCAAGTCGGTATGGTGTGTGACCTGGAAGAGGGAACTTGGAGGTGATGGTGTTCCCATTCCTGCTGACCTTAGCATTCTAGGTGGTGGAAGTCGTGGGTTTGGGAGATGGGTCTGAGAAGGAGCAGGAGATTAGTAAGCAGACAACACACACCCTGCACTTTTGAAAAAGCTAAGCACTGAGGAAGCATACCCTGATGTAGGAACACACACGTGAAATAGAGGAAACAATTAATTGCACCTTCCTTGGAATGCTTGGTGATAAATTGTTGGCCAGAAGGAACATATGACTGCTGATGTTGGGAGAAAATATTTAAGTTTTGGTAGTGAAGTCAGGCTTGGTTTGATCCATCATGTTAGTATAGGGCAAATGGAGTACAGAGAGGCCAATAGGAATTTTTATGTAAGGGCTGCTTTTAATTAAAATTTAGTCTATCAATCCTTGCTATATTAGTCTACTTGGCCATGCATCGACCAAAAGGGCACCTCTTCCACCTTGTCGTCCTCTTTTTCCTCTCTGCAGGCTGATTCACCTTTTACCCTTTCTGGCTGCATAGGTTTGTCTTTTTTAATAGCAAAGTTTTACAGAACAAAGCAAAAGTAAATCTTTGATACTTTCTCTAGGCTGTACAACAGGACCTAAGCTAATCAGAGATCTCGAGGTTAAAATTGACAGATTTTTATTAGATAAGGGTATCAAGGGATATGGATCAAAGGCAGGTAAATAGATGTGAGGTTCAGATCAGCCGATATCTAATTGAATGGTGGAACAGACTTGAGGGACTGAATGGCTTACTGCTATTTCTACAATCCTATGTAATCTGTCCAGATATCAGAACCAATGCTTCAACATCCCAATGATATGTTCCATTAGAAATTTGGTGGAAGTATGAGCCTCATTGTATCTTAACATAAGAACATAAGAAATAGGAGCAGGAGTCGGCCACACGGCCCCTCGAGCCTGCTCCGCCATTGAATACGATCATGGCTGATCTGACCATGGACTCAGGTCCACTTCCCTGCCCGCTCCCCATAACCCCTTATTCCCTTATCAGTGTGGGGATTCCTAACAGATGTCAATACCAGGGAAACAAAGGTATCATTGTTCCCTTTCAACCATGTATCCATTCAAGCTGATCGTTCAGCCTGTGGCACTGTCAACTATTGCAAGATAAGAGCATCATGGGTATTTTGCAGTCAACTGCATTATGTGTTCATGGTGACCCAAGGCCACCAGAATATTGATTGAATTAAGATTCAATAGGTTCTGAAACAGTCTTTTGTGTGTGCATTCCCCTCATTAGTCCCTTAAAATTATGTAAATTGATACACAATGGTCCCACTTTGGATTTCCTGTGCTGATTTACAGTGCAGCCCTTGATTACACGGAGTGCCTGTTCAATGGTTCAAGATGCTTATTGAAGAATTTCACCACTTGAAGCGGCTTGCCATATTAGTCAGAGTTGCATTTTGACTGTTGTTTTTGACTTGACACAGTGATCTTTGTGCATTATTGCTAGTATTTTTCCTACTGCTTGCTTTTTTTTGATTGCGCTCCTGAGAAACACCTTGGGACATTTTACTATTTTAAGGCACTACATAAATGCAAGTTGTTGTTTTTTTTAAATTCAGCACTCCTTTTGACAAAGACCTTCCGTAGCAGCATTTCTGTTGCCACCAGTTCGCCCTTGCAGTTGTATTTAATGCTGGCCATGGCGTTCCATTGGGGCTGCCAAGGGCTTTTCTGGATTTGGAAGACTAAAATGTATTTCTGCAAAGAGAGGAATGGCAGGAGCACTGGCATGAAAGGCTACTGGCATCCATCTGCAGGCGGCCCACGAATTATGTCATATGATCGAGACCCAACTAACTATTTAGCCATATCGGAAGAGGCCTGCAGTTGCCATTATCGATTCGATGGGAGGCATTCCTCAAGTTGTGCCATATACTAGCGCCTGACTTTCAGGTAACATCCCAATGCAGTTAAAGTCACTACCACATTGAACTTATTATGCTACTGACTCATTTTCAAGCCACTACTGGTGGTACTTGCTCGATTAGTCACTTCTCCATACACCAATGCGCCAAACAGTTACTGCAGTCTTGTCAACCAGGGCAACGGCCTGTAATTTATAGTCAGCGCGAAGCAAAGGTGCTCTCCGCTGACCTAGAAGAAAGCTGCTCACAGAGATACCACAATCTCTGTGGTGAAAACATGAGGTTTCTCGAATTGTAATTGATTGCAGTGCTGTGAATAGGGGATTCCTAGAGCGATGCAGCAGTGACGTCATCAAGCTGCCTATCACATTCAAAAATTCTCAGACAGCAAACCCGAAATAAAAAGCAGCTTTTATCCACAGTCTTTTACCCACAGTTTAAGAATGTTACACAGAGAGAAATAAAGATTGGAACTTTCACATGGGGATAAGGCAGAAGCTGAAATATCATGAACAAAAATTATACAGGTGCAGCGCCTAAAATCTGGAACCCTCGGGACCGAGGTTGTTCCAGACTTCATGTTTTTCCGGACTTTAGAACATGTTTCTGATGTCCGAAGTCCAGAAACGCCCGAGCCCAGGTTCGGGTACTTCCGGATTTCGGAACGCCAGAAGCACATCCCGAGTCCAGAAATGCCTGGGCCCAGGGCCAGGTTCAGATATTTCTGGTTTTTGGACGTCATTTTGTAGTTCTTGTCTTCGTAGGCCTTGTAGTCCTCTCTTCTTCGCAATGCATCATAAGTCTCCCTCTCTTGTTTTTGTACTTGTATGTTTTGTAAGGTAGTCTGATGCCCTGTACATCTGTACCTGTACTTGCAAAGTTCTTAGGAACATTCCCTGGGTTAAAAGAGGCTTCGACCCTGTACTGTATTTTCACCATGTGAGCTTCCCATGTTGCGCAGCTTTGTACTCCTCACTTCTTCACAACACATCATAAGTGTCCCTCTCCTGTTTTTGTACAGTGCACCTGTATCTTTTGGAAGGTAGTCTGATGCCCTGTACCTGCAAAGTACTTGAATGCAAAGTTCGTAGGAACATCCCTTGAGTTAAAAGAGGCTTCTATTTTCTATTTTCACCATACTTAATGTGAGCTTCCCAGCCTGTATCTTTTGTTACCATCTTCAAATTTGAAAAGGAATCTACAGTACTCAAAGCATGAAATATAATAAAGGTTTTTATTTGTAAAACGGTAAAATTATGAAATAAAAAGCAGTAAATGAAGGAATTTCTTCTCTCAGAGGGTTGTAAATCTGTGGAATTCTCTGCCCAAGAGAGCTGTGGAGGCTGGGTCATTGAATATATTGAAGGCGGAGATAGATTTTTGAGCGATAAGGGAATAAAGGGTTATGGGGAGCGGGCAGGGAAGTGGAGTTGAGTCCATGATCAGATCAGCCATGATCTTATTAAATGGTGGAGCAGGCTTGAGGGATCAAATGGCCTACTCCTGCTGCTATTTTTTATGTTCTTATGTTTTTATAAGGCTTTTATTTGGTAAACAGAGTAAAAATAAACAGGTACAGTTACAATTGGCTAGAGGTTGTGCTTGAACTAGAGGGCTCAGCTATGATGTCTGGGGCTGATGATGGGCCAGCAATAGGAATACCAAATGTGGAAATTGCTGGTGTAGTTGCACGCTGTAGGTCTTGGGCCTTCTGATGCGACATCTTTTGAAAGATATTTAATATTGTTGTTTGTTTAAATAATTTGGGCTTTTCTTTCACTCATTTTTCCTGAATTCTGTAGACCTGCAGTATTTCTTCTTCATTTATGAAGCTCCATTGCTCTGAGGCATTAATTAATCCTTGACAAAGATAGAAACATAGAAACATAGAAAATAGGTGCAGGAGTAGGCCATTCGGCCCTTCGAGCCTTCACCACCATTCAATAAGATCATGGCTGATCATTCTCTCAGTACCCCTTTCCTGCTTTCTCTCCATACCCTTGATCCCTTTAGCCGTAAGGGCCATATCTAACTCCCTCTTGAATATATCCAATGAACTGGCATCAACAACTCTCTGCGGTAGGGAATTCCACAGGTTAACAATTCAATGAGTGAAGAAGTTTCTCCTCATCTCAGTCCTAAATGGCCTACCCCTTATCCTAAGCCTGTGTCCCCTGGTTTTGGACTTCACCAACAGCGGGAACTATCTACCCGCATCTAACCTGTTTGTCCCATCAGAATCTTGTATGTTTCTATGAGATCCCCTCTCATCCTTCTAAACTCCAATGTGTAAAGGCCCAGTTGATCCAGTCTCTCCTCATATGTCAGTCCGGCCATCCCGTGAATCAGTCTGGTGAACCTTCGCTGCACTCCCTCAAAAGCAAGAATGTCCTTCCTCAGATTAGGAGACCAAAATTGAACACAATATTCCAGGTGAGGCCTCACCAAGGCCCTGTACAACTGCAGTAAGACCTCCCTGCTCCTATACTCAAATCCCCTAGCTATGAAGGCCAACATACCATTTGCCTTCTTTACCGCCTGCTGCACCTGTATGCCAACTTTCAATGACTGATGAACCATGACACCCAGATCTCGTTGCACCTCCCCTTTTGCTAATCTGCCACCATTTAGATAATATTCTGTCTTCGTGTTTTTGTCCCCAAAGTGGATAACCTCACATTTATCCACATTATACTGCATCTGCCATGCATTTGCCCACTCACCTAACCTGTCTAAGTCACCCTGCAGCCTCTTAGCGTCCCCCTCACAGCTCACAACGCCACCCAGTTTAGTGTCATCTGCAAACTTGGAGATATTACACTCAGATATTGCTTTGTCAATGGGCACATTTTCGACTTGATCACAGGCATCAACATCATTCTCACTGCTTTCATCCTTTTCTTCTGGATGCAAAATCGTCTGCATAATTTCTTCGTCTGTCACTGCATGCTCAACGAGAGCATCGTTGTCTATGTCCATGACATCTGCGACATTGTCTTCATTCAATTCCTGTGCAGCTTCACAAGTCAGCCCTCCTGCACTTTCTAGAAGTTGGGCAATCATTCCTTTCTCCTTGGATACACGAAAGTCTTGAAAGTCCTGAGGAGCATCATCAGCATCATCTTCAGCAAACATAGTTGATGGCCAAATGTTATGCCAAGCATTGGCCAAGGTGTCTGCAGTTACTAGGTTCCATGCATCTGCAGCTGCCCATATGGCAGTTTTGACAGAGAAAGCTTTTGAGAATGCTTTTATATCCATGCCTGTGTTCACAACATTAAGCAAACACCTCAAACTCGTTTTTGTAGAGACACTTCATCGATCTCAAAATTCCTTGGTCCATTGGCTGAATCAGTGATGTAACATTTGGATGTAAGTAGTTTCAATGGACATTATCCTTTACTATAAGCTCAGCATCGAGATGTGCTGAGCAATTGTCTAGCTAGAAGTATATTTTGCAGTTTTCCACAAGGCCAGCTTCCGTGCAATGAGCACGTGCCTGAGGGACAAAATGCTTCTCAAACCAGTTCAGAAAGCTTACCCTGGTTACCCATGCTTTCTTATTGGCGTAATAATGCACTGGAAATACTCTCAACTCCTTGAAACATCTTGGATGCTGGCTTCTCCCTAAAATGTCCTTACTATACAGTACTGTTTGATCCTCGTGTTTGCGGCAGATTTGTCCATTGGTAAGTTTAACTACCAGAATCCTATTCCCCTCTTTGACAATCACAGTGCCTGCGAGCCATTTGGGCCCTGCAGCGTAGTTGAGGACAAATACAGGGTCATTGACATCGATATATCCGGCCCTCGCATTCCCGTCATGGTAGTCACATTGTGACCGGCGCCTGCTCTCAACAATTTCTTTCATGGTGGGGTGTATGAGGGATAACCTGGGTTTGAGCGTCCTTTTCATTAGCAGCTCTGCGAGTGGAACCCCTGTGAGCGAGTGTGGTCAGGATCTATTGGTCAACAGAAGGCGTGATAAGCAGCTTTGTAGGGAACCCCCTGGATTCTGAGCATCCCCTGTTTGATTATCTGCACTGCTCGTTCCGCCTGGCCGTTTGAGGCTGGCTTGAACAGTGTCGTTCTGACATGGTTGATATCATTTCCTGCTATGAAGTCCTGGAATTCAGTGCTTGTGAAGCACGGGCCATTGTCACTGACCAAGACGTCCAGTAGACCATGGGCGGCGAACATTGCCCGTAGACTTTCTACCGTGGCAGAGGATGTGCTTGAATTGAGAATGTCACATTCGATCCATTTGGAGTAGGCGTCTACTACAACCAAAAACATTTTTCCCATGAAAGGACCTGCGTAGTCCACATGGATGTATGACCATGGCTTGGCGGGTCAGGACCTGAGGCTATGGGGGCTTCCCTGGACACATTGCCCAGCTAGGCACAAATGTTGCACCTGCGAACACAAAGTTTCAGGTCTGCATCTATCCCTGGCCACCAACCGTGTGACCTGGCAATTGCCTTCATCATGACAATGCCCGGGTGCTCATTGTGGAGTTCTCGGATGAACGCCTCTATGCCCATCTGGGGCATGACTACTCGGTTTCCCCATAGTAGGCAATCGGCCTGAATCGAGAGTTCATCCTTGCGCCTATAAAATGGTTTAAATTCCTCAGGGCATGCCCCGTACGTGGCTGCCCAGTCTCCATTCAGAGCACATTTCTTGACTAAAGACAGTAGCGGGTCTCTATTTGTCCAGACTTTGATCTGACGGGCTGTCACGGGTGAGCCTTCGCTTTCGAAAGCTTCAACAGCCATGACCATCTCAGCAGCATGCTCGGTTGCCCCTTCGGTGGTGGCTAGTGGGAGCCTGCTGAGTGCATCAGCATAGTTTTTGGTGCCCGGTCTGTGCCGAATTGTATAGTCATAGGCGGCTAACGTGAGTGCCCACCTCTGTATGCGGGCCGACGCATTTGCATTTATGGCCTTGTTATCGGCCAAAAGGGACGTTAGGGGTTTGTGATCTGTCTCAAGCGCAAATTTCCTGCCAAACAGGTACTGGTGCATTTTTTTTACTGCATATACACATGCAAGCGCTTCCTTTTCTACCATCCCGTAGCCCCTTTCTGCCTGGGACAGACTTCTGGAGGCATAAGCTACCGGCTGTAACTGACCTTTGGCATTAACATGCTGCAACACACACCCGACCCCATAGGACGACGCATCGCACGTTAAAACAAGTTTCTTACATGGGTCATATAGCGTTAACACATTTTTGGAGCATAACAAGTTGTGTGCTCTATCGAAAGCCCTTTCCTGGCTGTTCCCCCAGACCCATTCGTGACCTTTGCGTAGGAGCACATGCAGCGGCTCTAACAGCGTGCTCAATTTGGGAAGAAAGTTACCAAAATAGTTCAGGAGCCCCAGAAACGAACGTAGCTCCGTCGTGTTACAGGGTCTGGGTGCTCTCTGGATCGCTTCCATTTTGGACGCAGTAGGTCTGATCCCGTCTGCTGCTACCCTCATCCCCAGGAATTCTATCTCTGGAGCTAGGAGAACGGACTTCGCCTTTTTCAGTCGCAGACCAACCCGGTCAAGTCTGCGTAGCACCTCCTCCAGGTTGTGGAGGTGTACTTCAGTATCGCAACCCGTGATGAGGAAGTCGTGTTGAAAAACCACCATCCTTGGAATCGACTTGAGGAGACTTTCCATGTTTTGTTGAAAGATCGCGGAGGCTGAGCGAATCCTGAACGGACATCTGTTGTACTCAAACAACCCCTTGTGTGTCGTGATCGTGGTCAGCTTCTTCGACTCACTCGCCAGCTCCTGGATCATGTAAGCTGAGGTCAGGTCCAATTTTGAAAAAAGTTTGCCACTGGATAACGTCGCAAAGAGGTCCTCCGCTCTCGGTTGCGGGTACTGGTCTTGGAGTGACACCCGATTGATGGTGGCCTTGTAATCACCACATATCCTGACCGACCCATCCACCTTGAGCCGGTACCGGCACAATCAGGCTCGCCCAGTCACTGAATTCGACTGCCGAGATGATGCCTTCCCTCAGCAGGCGGTCCACTTCGCCTTCTATCTTTTCCCGCATTACATACGGCACCACTCTGGCCTTGTGGTGTACTGGCCTGGCGTCCAGGTTTATGGTCTCCATGAAAGTTCCAATGCCGGGTTGAAATAGTGAATCAAATTTGTCCAGGACCTGTGAGCATGATATTCGCTTCACAGAAGAAATTGCATTGACATCAACTGGATCAACTGGGCTTGTATTCACTGGAGTTCAGAAGAATGAGAGGGGACCTCATAGAAACGTTTAAAATTCTGACGGGGTTAGACAGGTTAGATGCAGGAAGAATGTTCCCAATGTTGGGGAAGTCCAGAACCAGGGGACACAGTCTAAGGATAAGGGGTAAGCCATTTAGGACCGAGATGAGGAGAAACTTCTTCACCCAGAGAGTGGTGAACCTGTGGAATTCTCTACCACAGAAAGTTGTTGAGGCCAATTCACTAAATATATTCAAAAAGAAGTTAGATGAAGTCCTTACTACTAGGGGGATCAAGGGGTATGGCGAGAAAGCAGGAATGGGGTACTGAAGTTGCATGTTCAGCCATTAACTCATTGAATGGCGGTGCAGGCTAGAAGGGCCGAATGGCCTACTCCTGCACCTATTTTCTATGTTTTCTATGACATCGCCCCATTTCCAGTTCATGACAGCAAGCAAACTCCTCCCCAGCAGTGCAGAACCGTCCCCCGGGACAATCCAGAGTGGCAACCTGTTCTCCGAATCTTTGTGGGTCACGACTACCGTGGCGCTGCCTAGCACTGGAATGATCTCCTTTGCATATGTCCATAGCTGTGCGCCAATCGGCAATCATTTTGGCCTCCTGGCTTGGACGCCCACAACCTTTCGAACTGTTTAATACTGATTAGGGACTGGCTGGCCCCCGTGTCGAGCTCCATTGATACTGGGATGCCATTGAGGAGCACTTTCATCATTATCGGTGGCGTCCTGGTGTATGAACTGTATATGTGCTCCACATGAACTCGCTAAGTGATTTCCCCCGGTGTCCATTTGGCATCGTAGGGCTTACATCGGGCCCGTCCTCCTCGTACATCAATCTAGCTGCGGGCTTCCTGCACATATGCACCAAGTGACCGCTGACGTTGCAGTTTCTGCAGGTATATTGCTGATACCTGCAAGCTCTGGCTGTGTGTTTGCCTCCACACCTCCAACATGAGCCGTTGTTGGAAACAAAAGGTCCATTACCAGTCGATCGTCTCTGTCTCTGTAACTGTCCTTAAGCGCACCATTAACAGGTGTTGATGGCCCCATTACTGGCGGCATTGTCCCTTGCGATGGCATGAACCGCCGTTCAGCTAGCCATTGTTTCTGTTGAATTCCCCCTTTGGGTTTGGCTACATGCTCGGGCATGTCCGATTGCCCTTATCTGCCTGGAGAACTGTGTGCCGCGTTAACAATGTTGACTCCCTGTCCATTTGCTGCATTTAAACCAAGATTTTTGTCAAACATCATTCTGGTCTCTTCCTCCCCTGAGATAAATGTCTGGGCCTTCAAAGCCGTCGTTTCCAGGGTCAAGTCTTTGGTCTCAATCAGTTTCCTGAAAACCCCAGCGTGCCCGATGCCCTCAACAAAAAAGTCTCACAGCATCTCCGCTCTGCATGCATCTGAAAACTTATATAGGCTCGCCAGTCGCCGGAGGTCTGCCACGAAGTCTGGAACGCTTTGCCCTTCTCGCCGCCGGTGCATGTAAAACCAGTGTCTCGCCATGTGCATGCTGCTCGCCGGTTTAAAGTGTTCCCCGATCAACTTACTGAGCTCTTCAAAAGTCTTGTCCGCCGGCTTCTCTGGCGCTAGAAGGTCCTTCATCAGGGAGTACGTCCTGGATCCACAAACCGTCAGGAGATGAGCCCTGCGTTTGTCGGCCGAATCCTGTCCCAGCCATTCTTTAGTGATGAAACTTTGCTGTAGTCTCTCAATAAAATCGTCACAATCATCACCAACACAGTACCTCTCGTCTGTGCTGCTAGTGGTCATGTTCGCATGATTTAAAGCCCAGTTTCTCGTTGCCAATAATATGTCCTTACTATACAGTACAAATGCACACGAGGCCCATACTAGAGAGAAGGGCACTCTGTGACCAGTCCTTTTATTGGCCAGCACTGAAGTGATGAAGGTGGGTGGAGCTTCCCCTTTTATACCTGAAAGTCCAGGTTAGGAGTATCTCCCACAAGTTCACCACCTAGTGGTCAGTGTTCTCACGGTGTACAACTTAGGTCAGTTTATACGTGGATTACAATGACAGTTGAATACATGACACTCCCAATGACCATAAGCTTACACTTAAGTGTCCTAGCCGCATTTGCAGCAGCAAGCAGTCAACCTATCTTTGGCGTCTTTTACACCTGTTGGCTGCATTTCTTCTGCTGCTGCTAATGTCTTTTGCGGTGCGTAGCGCCTAAACAGTGCTGTCTCATCGCCTTGTACATTTGCTCAGGTGAAAGGTTTCCGCCACCAATTAGTGTGATGAACTCATTGATATGATTTTCAGCTGCCTCATGATCTGCTGAGGCTTTTTCATCACATACTTTCAATTGCCTGATGCTATGACGCCTTTTAAATTTGGCTAGCCAACCAGAAGAGTTCGCGCATGGAGTTTCAATTCCCAGTTGTGCATGGAATATTTTGACCAGACAAAGGAATCTTCTCGCTGTGCCTCTGTTACCACCACTTCTTCACTGCTCGATCCACATCATCACATCTCGGCTCATGCATACTTTTTCTCGTACTCATTTCCTTATGAACATCACTTTCCACATAAAACTTCATGAGCTGTTCTTTCGGTTTTCTGATATCATAGATGGCGGAGAGTCTAACACCATACTCCTCACTCAATCTTCTCACCTCTATCTAATCTCTGGAGTAACTCCACTTTCTTGGCAATTGAAAGTGAACTATGCTTTCTCTTTCCTTTATCTGAACCCATTGGGGTATCTTGGCCTTTTTGATATCTTTGCAATGGCATAACACAAATTCACAATCTTTACCTGTGCAGACCTTTAAATCGGGAAAAACACCACAGCGATTGAGTCAGGTTGGGTGGGGTTTGATCATGGGATGTAGGTGCATCAGGTGTGGTCTCATCATGGGATGTAGGTGGGTCAGATGGGGCAGCCCTATAATGTTTAATGCCACTAAAATATTTTTTAAATGCTAAATTTATTTTTTATTTTATATTACAGGTACAACAGGTGTGCAAACTTAAAATCGAAATCTGGTCGGGTGAGGTCGGGTCAGCTCCGCTCGGGGTCATGGGGAGCTGCAGTGTGCTGTGCAGTTGGTTCTGGCCGGGGACTTGTGCCTGGAGCTTGGTTGGTTCTGGCCAAAGGGATTTGTGTGCTGCGCAGAGTTTGATTTTGGCCGTGGACTTGCGTGCGGAGCTTGGTTGGTTCTGGCCGAAGGGACGTGCGTGCGGACCCAGGAGCAGCAGTGTGGTGATTGTGAAGACCTGGCCTGGAACAGATAGGATTGGAGTTTTTATTCTTGCAAATTTTGTTAGTTGGATTTCATGTTTTGACTTTTCCCTGGGCCCGGGTGGCGGCGATAACGATTTGACAGGGTGTCCATATTCTGTATGACCCTGCCATGGATCGTCCCTGTAAGGGAATTGCGGAAAGGCTTTTCTTTCCATGAGCGGACCCCTGATATAAGGGGTCGACATTCATCTCAATCCGTGTAGCAAGCTAATAGATGGAGACGGAAGGCAAGGTTCAACGGTCTGAGAGCGATTTCTCAACACAGCCGCCTGTGAGTGGAAATGCTCACTGAACAGCAAGAATCAGCCATTTTTTATACACTGTTCAAAAGACCATTTGCTTCCCCAATACAACCTCCCACGACTCCTGATTGGTTACCTTATCAGTAATACCTTGGATTGACATACCAGGTTCAGGCCTTCCTAGGGTGACCTCATCTTGCTAGAATGTGCTGACCTGGCGGCCTTCTGGTTATTGGGGCTATCGAACTTTGTTATAATTACATGGTTAGGACTGGAACTTGTCATATATTTCACCATCTTGCAATGACAATAGTTATGTAACTGTAACTCATGCACACTGTACCTGTACCCTTGAAATGCACACCCTGACCACAGGGGGTGAGCTTGCGGGAGACACTCCTCACCTGGGTTTCCAGGTATAAAAGGGGAGGTCCCACCCAGGGAAGCTATCATTAAGGAAGAAATAGCGGGACATCTAGATAGGAATAGTGCAATCAAGCAGACACAACATGGATTCATGAAGGGGAAATCATGTTTAACTAATTTACTGGAATTCTTTGAGGATATAACAAGCATGGTGGATAGAGGTGTACCGATGGATGTGGTGTATTTAGATTTCCAAAAGGCATTCGATAAGGTGCCACACAAAAGGTTACTGCAGAAGATAAAGGTACGCGGAGTCAGAGGAAATGTATTAGCATAGATAGAGAATTGGCTGGCTAACAGAAAGCAGAGAGTCGGGATAAATGAGTCATAGAAACATAGAAACATAGAAAATAGGTGCAGGAGCAGGCCATTCAGCCCTTCTAGCCTGCACCGCCATTCAATGAGTTCATGGCTGAACATGAAACTTCAGTACCCCCTTCCTGCTTTCTCGCCATAACCCTTGATCCCCCGAGTAGTAAGGACTTCATCTAACTCCCTTTTGAATATATTTAGTAAATTGGCCTCAACTACTTTCTGTGGTAGAGAATTCCACAGGTTCACCACTCTCTGGGTGAAGAAGTTTCTCCTCATCTCGGTCCTAAATGGCTTACCCCTTATCCTCAGACTGTGACCCCTGGTTCTGGACTTCCCCAACATTGGGAACATTCTTCCTGCATCTAACCTGTCTAAACCCGTCAGAATTTTAAACGTTTTTATGAGGTCCCCTCTCATTCTTCTGAACTCCAGTGAATACAAGCCCAGTTGATCCAGTCTTTCTTGATAGGTCAGTCCCGCCATCCCGGGAATCAATCTGGTGAATCTTCGCTGCACTCCCTCAATAGTCCTTTTCGGGTTGGAAATCGGTGGTTAGTGGTGTGCCACAGGGAGCGGTGCTGGGATCACAACTGTTTACAATATACATAAATGACCTGGAAGAGGGGGCAGAGTGTAGTGTAACAAAATTTGCAGATGACACAAAGATTAGTGGGAAAGCGGGTTTTGTAGAGGACACAGAGAGGCTGCAAAGAGATTTAGATAGGTTAAGCGAATGGGCTAAGGTTTGGCAGATGGAATACAAGGTCGGAAAATGTGAGGTCATCCACCTTGGGAAAAAAACTGCAGAGGGACCTGGGGGTCCTTGTGCATGAATCCCAAAAAGTTAGTTTGCAGGTGCAGCAGGTAAATCAGGAAGGCGAATGGAATGTTGGCCTTCATTGCGAGATGGATGGAGTACAAAAGCAGGGAGGTCCTGCTGCAACTGTACAGGGTATTGGTGAGGCCGCACCTGGAGTACTGCGTGCAGTTTTGGTCACCTTACTTAAGGAAGGATATACTAGCTTTGGAGGGGATACAGAGACGATTCACTAGGCTGATTCCGGAGATGAGGGGGTTACCTTATGATGATAGATTGAGTAGACTGGGTCTTTACTCGTTGGAGTTCAGAAGGATGAGAGGTGATCTTATAGAAACATTTAAAATAATGAAAGAGATAGACAAGATAGAGGCAGAGAGGTTGTTTCCACTGATCGGGGAGACGAGAACTAGGGAGCACAGCCTCAAAATATGGGGGAGACAATTTAAAACCGAGTTGAGAAGGAATTTCTTCTCCCAGAGGGTTGTGAATCTGTGGAATTCTCTGCCCAGGGAAGCAGTTGAGGCTAGCTCATTGAATGTATTCAAATCACAGATAGATAGATTTTTAACCAATAAGGGAATTAAGGGTTATGGGGAGCAGGCGGGTAAGTGGAGCTGAGTCCACGACCAGATCAGCCATGATCTTGTTGAGTGGCGGAGCAGGCTCGAAGGGCTAGATGGCCTACTCCTGTTCCAAATTCTTATGTTCTTATGTTCTTATGTCAGCACTCCTTGGTCCTAGGAATAAAGTGAAGGTCACAGAGTGACAGTGTCCGATATATACATGCCTCATGTGAGTTTGTAACAAGGTGCAGAGACACTACATATGGTATCGAGAAACGGGAATCACCGAACCACGAGGATGGTCACCGGTGGCACAGAGGAACGCTACTGTGTGGGTGAGGACTGGGACAACTTTGTGGAAAGACTCCAGCAGAGCTTTGTCACAAAGGACTGGCTGGAAGAGACAGCGGCTGACAAGCGGAGGGCGCATCTACTGACCAGCTGTGGTCCGCAGACGTATTCGCTGATGAAAGTCCTGCTCGCACCCCAAAAGCCAGCGGACAAGTCCTTCGAAGAGCTCAGCCAGCTGATCAGTGAGCATCTCAAGTCGGCAAGTAGCGTACACATGGCCCGGCACCAGTTCTACTCTCACCGACATCGGGAGGGTCAAAATGTCTCGGACTTCGTGGCGAAACTGCGGCGTTTGGCCAGTCTCTGTAAGTTCTCCGATGCCTGCTGGGGGGAAATGGTAAGGAACTTTTTCATCGAGGGCATTAATCATGCCGGCATTTTCAGGAAGCTCATAAGGACCAAGGATCTGACTTTAGAAGGGGCGGCGTTGATAGCTCAAACCTTTATGACAAGGGAAGAGGAGACCAAGATCATTTACGCACGCAGTCCTGGTTTTAACGTTGCGATGAATCAGGGAGTTAATGTTGTAAAAGTGATACAGAACCCCGCAGGAAGGCAAGGGCAATTCGACACCGCCCAGGCAGGCAGACAAGGGCAATTCGACACTGCCCAGGCAGCAACAAGCTCCAGGGTGGGCCCGCAACAGGGACAATGGAAAGGGGATCGGCAATTCACGCCATCATGAGGAACAATGCATCCCGTGATGGGACCATTAACACCCCACATCAGTGTGCTTAGAAACAGCCAAATGGGCCATCAGAGAGGAATGCCTGGGAATAGTCCTTTTGTTAACAGCAATCTCAGCTCATGCTAGAGATGTGCGGGTAGATACACTGCCAAAAGCTGCAGGTTCCAGCTTTATACCTGTAGGATTTGTAATGTCAGTCGACACTTGGCCAGGATGTGCAAAAAGGCAGTAGCGAGGCTAGTCTATGAGACAGAAGAACCAGACGAGGGGTCTGCAATGCAGGATGAGGCCTGGGGAACAACCATGGATGCTGAAGTTCAGAGAGTTTATGTGGCTGACGTCCACAGCTCATACACTAAAATGCCACCCATGATGATGAAAGCCTTACTGAATGGAGCTGGATACCGGAGCTAACTAGTCACTCATGAGCGCCCAACAATTAGAGAGACTATGGCCACACAGAGCTAGCAGGCCCAAACTGGAATGCATTGAGACGCAGCTACGTACGTACACCAAAGAGATCATCCCACTGCTGGACAGTGCAAACTTGGTGGTAATGCATAATGGATTACAGAACCGGCTGCAACTCTGGATTGTTCCGGGAAATGGCCCTGTACTTTTGGGGAGGAGTAGGCTAGCTGAGATGAATTGAAAATGGGGGGATGTGCACGCCACTTCATCCATGGAGCAAAGTTCATGCTCGCAGGTATTGCAAAAATTCGAGTCACTCTTTCAACCCAGTGTCGGAACGTTCAAGGGCACTAAAGTAGTGATACGCATCACTCCGGACGCCAGACCAGTGCACCACAAAGCCAGAGCGGTGCCGTACGTGATGCGTGAGAAAATTGAAAGTGAACTGGACAGGCTACTCAGAGAGAGCATAATTTCGCCCGTTGAATTCAGCGACTGGGCAAGTCCCATCCTTCCTGTCCTCAAAGTAGATGGCTCGGTTAGGATTTTGGCGACTACAAAGCCACCATCAACTGAGTGTTGCTGCAAGACCAATACCTGCTTCTGAGAGCGGAGGACCTCTTTGCCACGCTGGCAGGTGGAAAGCTGTTCACGAAGTTGGATCTCACTTCGGCCTACATGACTTAGGAACTGGCTGAAGAATCCGAGCTTCTGACCACCACCACGATGCACAAGGGATTATTTGTCTACAACAGGTGCCCGTTTTGCATTCGTTCGGCAGCCGCTATCTTTCAGCGAAACATGGAAAGCTTGCTCAAGTCCATCCCTGGAACGGTCGTATTTCAAGACGACATCCTTATAACGGGTCGAGACACCGAGGATCACTTCCGCAACCTGGAGGAGGTGCTACGCAGATTGGATCGGGTAGGCTTGCGGCTGAAAAAGGCCAAGTGCATGTTTTTGGCCCCAGAGGTCGAGTTCCTGGGCAGGAGGGTTGCTGCAGACGGGATCCGGCCCACTGAGTCAAAAACTGAGGCGATTCGTCGGGCGCCCACGCCCGGCAACACGTCGGAGTTGCGATCATTCCTGGGACTTTTGAACTATTTTGGGAACTTTCTGCCGAACTTAAGCACATTGTTGGAGCCATTACACATGCTCCTCTGTAAAGGGTGTGAATGGTTTTGGGAGGATTGTCAAGAATGGGCTTTCAATAAGGCGAGGAACCTGCTGTGTTCCAACAAACTGTTGGCTTTGTATGACCCCTGTAAAAAAAACTGGTTTTAACATGCGATGCGTCATCCTACAGGGTTGGGTTTGTGTTGCAGCACGGTAACGATGACGGCCGACTCCAACCGGTGGCTTATGCCTCCAGGTTGCTCGCCCAGGCAGAGCGTGGACACGGCATGTTCGAGAAGGAGGCACTCGCGCGTGTGTACGGTGTGAAAAAGATGCACCAATACCTTTTCGGTAGACAGTTCGAGCTAGAGACGGACCACAAGCCGTTAACATCCCTTTTGTCCGACAGCAAGGCTAAAGCGTCAGCTCGCATACAACGATGGGCCCTCACGCTGGCTGCGTATGACTACACCATACGGCACCGGCCGGGCACCGAAAATTGTGCTGACGCACTCAGCAGGCTCCCACTGGCCACCACCGAGATGGTCATGGTCGTTGAGGCTTTTGACACTGCGGGCTCCCCCATCACAGCCCAACAGATCAAACTCTGGACCAACAGGGACCCCCTCCTATCCATGATAAAGAAATGTGCCCTGATTGGGAATTGGGCGCCCGCACACAGGGCGTGCCCCGAGGAAGTCAGGCCTTTTCAGAGACGGATGGATGAACTCTCCATCCAAGCCGACTGCCTGTTATGGCGCAGCCAGGTAGTCATGCCCCAGAAAGGAAGGGAAGCGTTCATCAGGGAACTCCACAGCGGGCACCCTGGCATCGTGTTAATGAAGGCCATTGCCCGGTCACATGTATGGTGACCGGGGATTGACTCAGACCTGGAACACTGGGTTCGCAGGTGCACGACGTGTGCCCAGCTGGGCAATGCCCCCAGGGAGGCTCCACTCAGCCCGTGGCCCTGGCCACCAGGCCATGGTCACGTATTCACGTAGACTATGCGGGCCCGTTCATGGGGAAAATGTTCCTGATCGTTGACGATGCATACTTGAAGCGGATCAAGTGCATCATATTGAACTCGTGCACGACATCCATCACTGTGGAGAGTCTGCGTACGGTTTTCGTGACCCACGGCTTGCCAGACATCCTGGTCAGCGACAATGGCCCATATTTTACCAGCCATGAATTCCAGGAGTTTATGTCGGGCAATGGGATCAAGCATGTCTGGACAGCACCGTTCAAGCCGGCTTCCAATGGCCAGGTGGAACGGGCGGTCCAAGTCATAAAGCAGGGCATGCTATGCATCCAAGGACCCTCCCTTCAGTACCGCCTATCGCGCCTCTTGCTGGCCTACAGGTCCTGGCCGCACTTGCTCATGGGAGTCCCGCCAGCGAACTCCTCATGAAACGCACGCTCAAGACGCGATGTCCCTCATTCACCCAGACCTGGCAGACATTGTTGAGGGCAAGCGCCAGTCCCAAACCGAGCTCCATGATCGAAGCTCAAGGGGGAGGTGTATAGAAATAGATGACCCGGTATTTGTTCTTAACCATGCTTTGGGACCCAAATGGCTTGAGGGCACCGTAATTGGCAAAGAAGGAAACAGGATCATGGTGGTCAGACTAAACAATGGGCAGATATGCCGCAAACACCTGAACCAAGTAAAGACAAGGTTCAGCATAGACACGGAGGAACCGGAAGAAGAGCATGATGAGATAGCACCCACACCACTGCCAGCGTACGAGCAACAAAGACAGCCCTCAGCATGCACAGACCCGGCGCCCAGCCCGGACAGGCCGGAATCACCTCAAGTAACAGAAACGCGTGCTGAGGCTCAGCCACCAGAACCACAACTGCGGCGCTCCAAGAGAGAGTGTCAACCACCCGATAGACTTAACCTCTGAAACTAAAAGACTTAAGGGGGGAGGTGATGTCATGTATTTCACCATCTTGTACCCTTGAAATGCACACCCTGACCACAGGGTGGTGAGCTTGTGGGAGACACTCCTCACCTGGGTTTCCAGGTATAAAAGGGGAGGTCCCACCCAGGGTCAGCACTCCTTGGTCCTGGGAATAAAGTGAAGGTCATAGAGTGACCGTGTCTGATATATAAATGCCTCGTGTGAGTTTGTAACAAGGTGCAGAGCCACTACAGAACTCACCTCGGAATTTAAACGAGCTAACATCGGCCTTTGTAGTGGTCCATTTTATGAGGGTGTAACATATATGAATGATTAATTACAGGAGGCCCCATCACAGGAAACCCAGAAGGGCAAATAAACAGGGCAAGGGTCAAAAGTAACAATGGAAAACTCCATCTGGTCAAGCAAGATAGATAAGATAACATTCCAATGTGCTAATAAACCTTGAAACACAGTGAGGGTTATTTTTCAGCTATCTCCCTTTTCTGGTGAACTTACTTAAGACATTTTGTAAAAAGCCCTAATGCCAAATCTATTTTTCCCTCTTACATCCTGGAGTCCGTATTCCAGAACATTCCATATTCTGGAACATTCCGTATTCCGGAACTCCGGATTTTCGACGCTGCACCTGTATGTATATATATATATATTTTTTTTTTTTTTTAATTGTCATTTTTATAATAATGGAGTAATTTGACATTCCACTAATTTAAAAATTTGTTTTTTCAGGGCCAGAATAGTTGTTTAGCTGTCAATACACTTAAAATGACATTGACGACAAGGTCCAACACCGCCTCCAGTGCGGCCTTCGGTCACCTGAGGAAGAGAGTGTTCGAAGACCAGGACCTCAAATCTGGCACCACGCTTATGGTCTACAGGGCTGGAGTGATACCCGCCCTCCTATATGGTTCAGAGATGCGGACCATATACAGTATGTTATGTATTTAACCCCTTGTAACCTGCATCACACCTGTCCACCACAGGGCCTACCCGTTGGAGTCCCAAGGAGTATATAAGCAGGCCACCCACGAGGTACCTGCATTTTGGAACCTTAATAAAAGAGCTAAGGTCACACTTGCTCATTACCCACAGTACTCCGTCTGACCATTTATTATGTGTCACAATTGGCGACGAGGTAACGAACAACCACGCGAAAATGCAAAGAACAGCCGGCATCCTGGAGAAGTGCTCAGAGGGGGACGATTGGGAGGCCTTCGTGGAGAGCCTTGACCAATACTTCATGGCCAACGAGCTGGAAGGGGACGAGAACGCGACCAATGAAGGTCCATCCTCCTAACTGTCTGTGGGGCAACAACCTATGGCCTCATGAAGAATCTCCTGGCCCCAGCAAAACTAACAGAGAAATCCTACAAAGAACTGTGTACGCTGGTCCGGGAGCACCCAAATCCTAAGGAAAGCATTTTAATGGCGAGATATCGGTTCCACACATGTCAACGATCGGAGGGCCATGAAGTGGCGAACTACGTTGCCGAACTAAGGCGCCTTGCAGGACATTGTGAGTTTGAGGGATTCCTAGAACAAATGCTCAGAAACTTTTTTGTACTGGGCATTGGACATGAGACAATCCTTCGCAAACTGTTGACTGTGGAAACTCCGAATCTGAGTAAGCCATAACGATAGTTCAGACAACACCAAGCAGATTTCGCAGAACAAAGAAGTTTCAGCCAGTACTGTGCATAAAGTAGCGTCGGTTTTGAGCAGAAATGTACAGGGCAGAATGTACACGCCGGCTGCTGTGGCCCGACCTCAATTGACCCAGAGTCCACCATCATCTGTTAATGCGAGGCAGTTAACACTCTGTTGGCACTGCAGGGGTGATCATCGGCCCCATCAACGCTGCTTTAAGCACTATGCATGCAATGGCTGCAGAACAATGGGACACCTCCAACGAATGTGCAGGCGAGCTGCAAACCCTGCAAACCACCACGTTGCAGAGGAAGATCGATCCACAGTGGATCAGATGGAATTGGGAACTCGTACTGAGGAGGTAGAGGTGTACGGGGTACACACGTTCACGACGAAATGCCCACCAATAATGTTGAAAGTTGAACTGAACGATATTCCAATATCTATGGAGCTGGACACGGGGCAAGTCAGTCCATAATGAGTAAAACGGCCTTCGACAGGCTGTGGGGGAAGAAGACACACAGACCCAAGCTCAGCCCCATTCACACCAATCTAAGGACTTATACCAAGGAACTAATCCCTGGAATTGGCAGTGCTGAAGTCAAAGTCTCCTATGATGGAGCAATACATGAACTCCCTGTAAGGTCCTGACCCTGCAGTACAGACTTACACGAGGCACATGCTGAAGTCAAGGTCACTCTGGACCTGCACCTTTATTTCACAGCTCTCGAGTGCCACACTTGCCTGAGACCTGCCTTTATATACCTATGTGGAACAGGTATGCCGTGTCTCCTACAAGTGCACCCTTGCTGGTAAAGTATGCGTGTGGTTACAGGTCATATCTAGTTACAGTCATATATAGCATGGTAAGATACAGTTATATACAGTAGTGTGAGATACATGACACTCCCGCTGTGGATTGTGCCAGGGGATCACCCCACGTTGTTTGGCAGAAGCTGGCTGGGGAAAATCCGCTGGAACTGGGACGACATCCGAGCGCTTTCATCCGTCAACAACACAGCATGTACTCAGGTTCTAAGCAAGTTCCCTTCGTTATTCCAGCCAGGCATTGGAAGCTTTTCGGGGGCGAAAGTGCAGATCCATTTGGTTCTCGATACGCGACCCATCCACCACAAGGCTCGGGCGGTACCGTACACAATGCGTGAAAAAGTGGAGATCGAGCTGGACAGGCTGCAACGTGAAGGCATCGTTGCACCGGTGGAATTCAATGACTGGGCCAGTCCAATTGTTCCGGTACTCAAGGAGGACGGTACGGTTAGAATTTGCGGGGATTATAAAGTAACGATTAACTGTTTTTCGCTGCAGGACCAGTACCCACTACCCAAGGCAGATGACCTATTCGCGACCTGGCTAGAGGGAAAACGTTCACCAAGCTGGACCTGACCTCGGCCTATACGACGCAGGAGCTGGAGGAGTCTTCGAAAGGCCTCACCTGCATCAACACGCACAAAGATCTGGTTATCTACAACCGGTGCCCATTCGGGATTCGGTCGGCCACAGCGATCTTCCAGCAGAACATGGAGAGCCTGCTAAAGTCAGTTTCTTGCACAGTGGTCTTCCAGGGCGACATATTGGTTACACCTTGGAGCGCTTGAAGAATCTGGAGGAAGTTCTTAGTCAGTTGGATCATGTGGGGCTCAGGTTGAAACGCTCGAAGTGTGTTTTCTTGACACAGGACGTCGAATTCTTAGGAAGAAGAATCACAGCAGACGGCATCAGACCCACCAATGCCAAGACGGAGGACATCAAGAACGCGCCGTGACCACAGAATGTGACAGAGCTGCGGTCGTTCTTGGGACTCCTTAACTACTTTGGTAATTTCCTACCTGGGTTAAGCACCCTGCAAGAACCCCTACATGTGCTACTGCGCAAGGGAGATGACTGGGTCTGGGGAACTTCACAAGAGGCTGCCTTTAAGAAAGCTGGAAACTTATTGTGTTCGAACAAACTGCTTGTCCTGTATAACCCATGTAAACGATTGGTGTTAGTTTGCGATGCGACGTCATACGGGGTCGGGTGTGTGTTACAACAGGCTAATGAATCGGGGATTTTGCAACCAGTTGCATATGCATCCAGGAGTTTGTCCAAGGCCGAAAGGGTCTACAGCATGGTTGAAAAAGAGGTTCTGGCGTGCGTTTACGGAGTAAAAAAAATGCACCAGTACTTATTTGGCCTCAAGTTCGAGCTTGAAACTGACCACAAGCCACTCATATCGCTATTTTCGGAGAGCAAAGGGATTAATACCAATGCCTCTGCCTGCATCCAAAGATGGGCGCTCATGCTGTCGGCATACAACTATGTAATCTGCCACAGACCGGGCACAGAGGACTGCGCATATGCTCTCAGTCGGCTACCATTGCCCACCACCGGGGTGGAAATGACACAGCCAGCGGACTTGCTCATGGTCATGGAGGCATTTGAGAACGAGAAATCCCCCGTAGCGGCTCGCCAGATCAGGACCTGGACCAGCCAGGATCCTTTACTGTCCTTGATAAAAAACTGTGTCCTCCATGGGAGCTGGTCCAGTGTCCCAGTGGAGATGCAGGAAGCGATTAAGCCATTCCACTGACGCAAAGATGAGCTGTCCCTGCAGGCGGACTGTCTTTTGTGGGGCAATCGCGTAGTCTTGCCCAAGAAAGGCAGAGACGCATTTATTTGTGAACTGCACAAAACCCACCGAGGCATCGTAATGATGAAAGCCATAGTCAGATCCCACGTGTGGTGGCCTGGCATCGACTCAGATTTAGTCATGTGTGCACCAGTGCTACACTTGCTCTCAGTTGAGCAATGCACCCAGAGAGGCACCGCTAAGTTTGTGGTCATGGCCATCCAAACCATGGTCGAGGATCCATGCAGGCCCATTCCTAAGCAAAATGTTGTGGATGCTTACTCAAAATGGATTGAATGTGCAATAATGTCTGTAAGCACATCCACGGCCATCATTGAAAGCCTACGAGCCATGTTTGCCACGCACGGCTTGCCTGATGTCCTAGTTAGCGACAATGGCCGTGCTTCACCAGTGCTGAATTGAAAGAGTTCATGACCCGCAACAGGATCAAACATGTCACATCTGCCCCGTACAAGCCCGCATCCAATGCCAGGCAGAACGGTTCAGACCATCAAGCAAAGCTTGAAACGTGTGTCAGAAGGCTCCCTGCAGACCCGGTTGTCCAGAGTATTGCTCAGCTACCACACCAGACCCCACTCACTCACCGGGATTCCCCCAGCTGAGCTGCTCATGAAAAGGGCGCTTAAAACAAGGCTCTCTCTTGTCCACCCTGATCTACATGGTCACCTAGAGGACAAGCGGCATCAACAAAGTGTGTATCATGACCGCGCAAATTTGTCACGCGATATTGAGATCAATGATCCTGTGTTTATGCTCAATCATGGACATGGTCCCAAATGGCTTGTTGGCACGGTCACTGCCAAAGAGCAGAGTAGGGTATTTCAGGTCAAACTGACCAATGGACAAATGCACAGAAAACACTTGGACCAAATCAAATTGCGGTTCACTAACAGCTACGAACAACCTGAAGAGGACACCACCAACTTTGATCTTCCAACACACACACAAGTGGCAACTGACATCACAGTTGACCACGAAACCGAACTCGTCATCCCCAGCAGCCCGGCAAGGCCGGCTGCCCAACAGCCCAGTGAAGAACTGATCAACCTACCCACACCAGCATTTATACCGAGACGATCGACAAGGGAGCGCAAAGCCCCAGATCATCTCACCTTGTAAATAAGTGTACTGTTGATTTCACATGGGAGTGATGTTATATATTTAACCCTTTGTAACCTGCATCACACCTGTCCACCAGTGGGCCTACCTATTGGAGTCCCAAGGGATCCCAGCATCCCTTGGGAGCACAGTATATAAGCAGGCCACCCACGAGGTACTTGCACTTTGGAACCTTAATAAAGAAGCTAAGGTCACACTTGCTCATTACACACAGTACTCGGTCTGACCATTTATTATGAGTGTAACGCAGTAGACACCTCAAATCACTGGAAAAATACCACCAACAATGTCTCCGCAAGATCCTGCAAATCCCCTGGGAGGATAGACGCACCAACGTCAGTGTTCTCGATCAGGCTAACATCCCCAGCATTGAAGCACTGACCACACTCGACCAGCTCCGTTGGGCAGACCACATCGTCTGCATGCCTGACACAAGACTCCCAAAGCAAGCGCTCTACTCGGAACTCCTACACGGCAAGCGATCCCCAGGTGGGCAGAGGAAACGCTTCAAGGACACCCTCAAAGCCTCCTTGATAAAGTGCAACATCCCCACCGATACCTGGCAATCCCTGGCCAAAGACCGCCCTAAGTGGAGGAAGAGCATCCAGGAGGGCGCTGAGCACCTCGAGTCTCGTCGCCGAGAGCATGCAGAAAACAAGCGCAGGCAGCGGAAGGAGCGTGCGGCAAACCAGACACACCATCCACCCTTTCCTTCAACGACTGTCTGTCCCACCTGTGACAGAGACTGTAATTCCCTGAGAACTCACTTTTAGAGTGGAAGCAAGTCTTCCTCGATTTCGAGAGACTGCCTATGATGATGAAAACCCCAGTTACACCTTTCCATAAGAACATAAGAAATAAGTGCAGGTGTAGGCCATTTGGCCCCTCGAGCCTGCTCCGCCATTCAATAAGATCATGGCTGATCTTCTACCTCTACTCCACTTTCCTGCACTATCCCCATATCCCTTGATTCCATTAATATCCAAAAATCTATCGATCTCTGTTTTGAATATACTCAACGACTGAGCCTCCACAGCCATCTAGCATAGAGAATTCCAAAGATTCACCACACTCTGAGTGAAGAAATGTCTCCTCATCTCAGTCCTAAATGGCCAACCCCTTATTCTGAGAATGTGACTCCTGGTCTACACTCCCCAGCCAGGGAAAACATCCTCCCTGCATCTACCCTGTCAAGCCCTGTCAGAATTTTGTATTTTTCAATGAGATCGTCTCTCATTCTTCAATATAGGCCTAGTCTACTCAATCTCTCCTCAAAGGACAATCCCCCATCCCTGGAAGCAGTCTGGTGAATCTTCGGTTGCACTCCCTCCATGGCAGGTATATCCTTCCTTAGGTAAGGAGACCAAAACTGTACACAAGACCTATATAATTTCAATAAGATGTCTTGACTCTTATACTCCAACCCTCTTGTAATAAAGGCCAACATACCATTTGCTTTCTTAATTGCTTGCTGTATCTGCATGTTAACTTTCAGTGATTCGAGTACAAGGACATCCAGGTCCTCTCTTAACACCAACATTTTCCAATCTCTCACCATTTAAAAAAATAGTCTGCTTTTTTTATTTTTCCTACCAAAGTGGATAACTTCACATTTAATAACATAAGAAATAGGAGCAGGTGTAGGCCATTTGGCCTCTCAAGCCTGCTCCACCATTTAAAAAGATCATGGCTGATCTCATCTTGGGCTCAGCTCCACATTGCCACGTTCTTGGCCACTCACTTAGCCTGTCTACATCTCCTTGAAGCTTCTCACGGCCTACATTCCCACCTAGCTTTGTATCATCAGCAAACTTGGATATATTGGGCTGACAATTGTGGCTTCTCCGGGTCCATACGAAGTGCACACGCACCCGATGAGGTTTCGCAAAAGCCGGTTCTCAGGGCGTGATGCACATGTGATTGTGCCGAGAACCGACTTTTCTGATCTGTCAAAATTTCTTTAGAGAGATTCTACGCATCCCAGGAGAAGGACATCCGCGCGGGAAAGATTGGGCTATTTGTCCAACTCTTGCCCAGCGAATGTCCTTCAAACTTTTATGCCTGGTAAAAGCAGGCATATAGCTTACTTTTACGTGTAACATTTTTAAAACACAGAAAAATTAAAATTAATAATTCACTTTTATATTAAAAACCCTGTCCATTAAGGTAAGTTTATTTTTAACCCTATTAAAAGACATTTTAAAAAATTACCAAAAAATATATTTTTTTCTACATTTAATTTCAATTAATTTTAAATATGTGAGGTGCTTTTTTTTATTTATTGTGCTGTGTTTCGGTGTTTTAGGGGGATTTTTTCATTGATAGTAATGGGAGCTCGTACAAACAGAACTCCCATTTTTATCAATGAAAATACTAGATAGTGATTGGTGGTCCAGGCCCACGTGATTTCAGCAGATGTGTTCGGACGTGGAAGACAGGTCCCCGTGCGCTGCGCAGCGAAAGAAGGCTCCGAACCAGAATCCTATGTTCTTCCGGGACCAACAGGTAGTTTTGTAGATTTTTTTCGGGTCAGAGGCGTTCATACGAAGGAAGCCTCCGACCGCAATTTTCGGCCCATTACATTTGGTCTCCTCATCCAAATCATTGATATAGATTGTGAATAACTGGGGCCCAAGAACTGAACCTTCTGGCATCCCACTAGTTTCAGCCTGCCAACCCAAAAATGACCCTTTTATTTTTACTGTATTTTCTGTCCATTAACCAAACTTCAATACCTGCTAGTATATTACCCCCAATCCCATGATCCCTAATTTTGTTTAATAACCTCTTGTGTGCACCTTATCGAATGCCTTCTGAAAATCCAAATACACCACATCCACTTGTTCCCCCTTATCTGTTCAATTAGTTACAACCCCAAAAAACTCTTAAGAGGCCAAAATTCATCAACTCACCGCCAGCTGCCGCCGACTGCCACCTACTGCCGCCAACATTGCTCTTGCAGATCCGCCCAGTGCCACTTTTGAGATAGCCTGGAGCGGGCGGGAGGGGAGAGCCACCGGGAACTGCCCGCTGACGTCAGCGAATGGCCGAGTGGTGCAAATGATCTCCCGCCCGCCGAGCTCCCATGTTGATGCGGGTGGGAGTCCGCTCCAGAACAGGGCAGGGCTGTTGCGAGGAGGCTGGTCTGTCCCCGAAGGTAAGTATGAAGAACCTGAAAAAAAAGTTAGTGAACATTTAATATTTTTTTTCCACAGCGACTTACCTGGATGAGGTCCCCTAGAAGTCTTCCGATAGTTTTAAAATTTTTTACTGATGATCTTTTTTTTCAGGTCTTCGACCCTTCGTGGGCCCGATTCCATCCTTGGCGGCACTTGGGCGGCAAGTGCCTCTGCCACCAGGAATGAGCCCTCCCGCCCGCTGCTGCCCAGGTTGGCAGCGTAAGTCGTCCATTTGCCGCCCGTCGACCTTCGAGGGACCTCGACGACGAATATCCCACCCAAAGTACCATCTGGTACCTTGGCAGCCATCGGCGGCACTTTGGGCGGCACTTGGACGGGCGGAGGCCTTGATCAAAATTGGCCCCTAACAGATTTGTTAAACATGATTTCCCTTTCATTAATCTGTGTTGACTCTGTCCAATTGTATTATTATTTTCTAAGTGCACTGTTACTAGGTCCTTAATAATAGATTCTCGCATTTTCCCTACTACTGCTGTCAGGCTAACTGGTCTGCAGTTCCCCGTTTTCTCTCTCCCTCATTTTTAAATAGCAGGGTTACATTAGCTAATTTCCAATCTGTGGGAACCGTTCTAGAATTTATGAAATTTTGGAAAATGACAACCAGTGCATCCACTATCTCTATAGCCACCTCTTTCAAAACCCTAGGATATAGGCCATCAGGTCCAGGGGACTTATCAGCTTTCAGTCCCATTAATTTCTCTAGTACTATTTTTTTACTAATGCTAATTTCTTTCAGTTCCTCATTCTCACTAGACCCTTGGTTCTCCACTATTTCTGGGAGGTTTTTTTGTGTCTTCTTCCGTGAAGACAGACACAAAGGGGGAGAAACTTGTGCCTCTGTTGCGGCATTAATCCAGGCAGAGCCGCACTTTTAGCGCCTTGAAAAAGTTTGCACCCCCCGCCCAGAAATTCGTCAGAATCAGTCGAAAAGCTGACAGGGGTGGTAAATTAGCCATTGCACACCAGAGCTGGGGGGGGGGTGATAACGAAAGTTTGGTCAATCCATTTTGCGCGGAACTCCAAATTAGATCCCGGGAAAAGCCGACTCTTAAAGGCGCGGCAAAACAAGTATGCGCATGCGTAGCTCAAGATTCTCACTCACGTGAGAGCAGGAGGAATGATGTGCAGGCAGGCAGACAACGAGTGCACCGCTTCTCGGCCGCAGCCCTTGAGGCACTACTGGAGGCCGTGGAATGGCACCAAAATGCCCTGCTGCCTGGAGCATTTAGGAGGCTGTGGAGGGAGGTCATACAGCACGTTTCTTCCTGCAACACGGTGCAGAGGACCGTGACTCAATGTCGGAAGAAATTCAATGACCTGACTAGGATCGCCAGGGTGAGTACCCATTACATTATCCTTATAATGCCTTCATGTGAACCTCATTGCTTCACACTGCCCATGTTATGTCTTTAGATGCTCTGATAATGACGCCATGAGGCAATGTGTTGTACTTGAACTGTAGTGAGCTTAGTCCTTTATTGATAATTCCAGAGTGAGGATCACGCCTGGTGGCCTGCCTTTTATACTAGGCCTGGCACACCTGTACAGGTAACCTACAAGTCTCCCACTGAGGTGCCCCTTAGTGGCACACCTTGTAATAGTACAAGCAGTAACCATGTAGGATACATGACATCACTCTCCCCAAGCCTTTAATGCAAATCGCCTTCATGCATTGACTGTGCTCTGGGCTTAGCTCTATCTGGTTGTCCCTTGGAGGGTCGTTTCCATCTTGGGTGAGTAGGTAGTGTTTCGTTGGCAGTGGAGGTGCTGGTGGTTTCTGTTTGTGCGTCCATGACCACTCCATTCTCTCCTCCTCCCTCCCCCCCCCACCCCCCCCACAAATAGATTATGCCGGGTGGCTCATTACAGTCATATACATTCAAGTCCAGAAAAAAAAATTTGCATTTACATTTGTGGTACAGTTGTGAGGCAAGTACATTTGACTGGTGAGGTACATACTTGATATATACTTGGAATCAGTACTGGTGTGTGAGGACAAACTAGTACCGGAACTGCTGGATGGTGTCCAGGTAGTCTGGTGGTGGCACAGTGCCCAGTGCTGGCAGTGGGAACCCGTTGGCTCAAGTTGCCTGCTCTCGGGGCCTTTGCCGTTGATCCTAGCGTCGGACAGATTCACAGATGCCTGTGACCTCCTTGTCCTTTCCTTGCACCCCGGGTCGCTGCTGCTCATCTGGCAGTGCACAGGGAACTGCTGACTCACTTATCTGGGCGTTATTTGGTTTGGGATCCTGGCTGGTCCTGGTTCCATTTGGGAGAACCGTTGCGGGTGACCCTTCATTCCCGGGCGTAGTCTTGGTGGCGATTGGGTCTGGGGGCTGCGCCTTAGCGCGGTTTGCTCTATCAGGCTCGTGGCGGTTGGTGCCATCGGGTGCCTGAGAGGTGGAGCCGATCAGGGGCAGGGTATCGATACCGGTGCCGTTGCCCTCCTGAGATTGCTTGCTCTGCGGCTTGTATGTATTGGCTGCTTGTGGCCACACTTAATGGTGCATAACTCTGGTCCCAGGGACGCAGGCTACTATACTGGGCAGCTCGCTGGACTGGTGTGCTCCCGATGGGTGTCTGCCCGCTGCATTGACTGTATGCAGTTGAAATCCTACATCGCATAACGTTTCATTACTTATAATAAATACCCTGTAGCTCCAATCGCGATCGCGCGACTTTTCTTTGCTTATTGCATGTACACAGCTCTGATCGTCAATTACACATTATGGGCCCAAGTTTCAGCCTCAGTTGCTCCTGATTTTTTGGAGCAACTGGTGTAGAACGGAGTATCTTAGAAATTCAAATTCTCGGCATTTAGTTTGCTCCAGTTCTAGTCAGTTAGAACAGTTTCACTTTGGAACAACATTTTTTTTTCCAAAGGGGGCGTGTCTGGCCACTTACGCCTGTTTTCAAAGTTTCGGCAGTGAAAACTTACTCCAAACTAACTTAGAATGGAGTAAGTGAAGATTTTTGTACGTTCGAAAAAACCTTGTCTACACTTTAGAAAATCAGGCGTAGGTTACAAATTAGGCGTAGGGAATGGGGGGGGGGGGGGGGGGGAAGGGAAGTCATTAAATTCTACAATCAATCCTTAGTTATACTTATACAAATATTATACAAATAAATCCAACCTGAATAAAAATTTATAAGCAAAGAAAAGATTAAATAAAGTTCCTACCTGTGCTTCGGGCTTGCCTTTCATGCTGGAGACAGGCAGGGGTGTGGCGTCAGTGTCTCGACGGCAGCCCCAACAGTGGCAGCAAACAGCCTTCGAGCTGAGCTGCTGTGCTGCAGGCAGGCCTTCATTCTGTTAGTGGTTGGCCGGCAGCCGAAGGATCAACACCGGACGCACGCAGCTTTTCAAGGGGGTTGAGGCCATTTGGCCATGGGATAGGAGCGGCGTCAGTGGCTGGCCGGCAGCTGAAGGATCAACACCAGATGCACACAGCTTTTCAAGGGGGCTGAGGCCATTCGGCCATGGGATAGGAGTGGCGTCAGTGGCTGGCCGGCAGCCGAAGGATCAACACCAGATGCACACAGCTTTTCAAGGGGGTTGAGGCCATTCGGCCATGGGATAGGAGCGGCGTCAGTGGCTGGCTGGCAGCCGAGTCCTTTTAAAAATGGCCGAGTGCCAATGTTTGTTTGACACTGCGCGTGCGCACACGCGCAGGGTTGCCAGCACCACGTTGGCTCATTTAAATTGGACCCGCCCCCCCACTACTTACAGAATCGGCGCGAGTGTTTGGCTCTGCCCCCCGCTGTGAAGAGCGCGCCGCGCCAAGCTGAGATTGAACTCCGGGGAGCCGGAGAATATCAAAGTTTTTTCTAGCGCACTTAGGCGCGAAGAACAGGCGTCCAGCTCGGAGGTGTGCCTTTTTCAGCGCCGGCCGCAACTTGGGGCCTTTACATCTAACTCACGGTTGCTATTACATTGAGATTTTTCTTTGCTTATTGCATGTATACAACTCTGATCACCAATTGCACATTTTACATCTAACTCACGGTTGCTATTACATTGATTGAGAATGTGGAACTGTCCCTTTAAGTGTGGTGAGTTGCAGGCCTCCTTTAAGAGAGCCTTGCTATCTTCACCCCAATCCTCTTCTTCGTTTGGTACCACGTGTTGCTCCATCAGCGCTGCACCTCGTGGTCTGGCCGCCGCCATCTTTTTCTTCAGCGCTTCACCTCGTGGTTTGGGCGCCATCTTTCCTCCATCCACGATGTCGACTGCGGTGATCCTCTTCTCCCCGGGTTCTGCCACCAAAGCTGGGAAGTTGCCTTTGGATCCGATTTTCTTCCTCCGGGGTCCTGCCACTGGAGCCTGGAAGGTGCGTTTGGGTCGTCTCAGCTGGATCATCTCCACACAGTCGTGCTGAGTGGTCTGTGCCTCGGGTGCTGTGCTGTTCTGCTCTCTGGTGCTGGGTCCACCCTCAGGTGAGGGCTTGCTTCGCAATCTGAGCGCGGAGGATATCGATCGCTGGAGGGATGAAATCTTCTCAACTCCAATGGATCTTCTCCATCCACCTTCTTCCAAGTAGCATTGGTCCATCACCTGCAACAATCCACAGAGGTAACCTGTGCACCGTGCCATCATGGAGTACCTTTACATCTGCACTACCAATGACTAGGATAAGATCATCGGTGTAGGTGCGCAGCTTTGCCTGAACCAGGACCAACTTGCTTGTCCCATAGCCTCTCAAAGGCTTCTTGATTCATTACTGACTGGTTCTCCCCCGTGTCCACTTCCATGAAGACTGGAACGCCATTTATCTCGACTTCCATCCTCAACGGGGAACGCTCGATGGTGCAGGTAAACATACTATATACCTCATCGTGGGGCTGAACTGCCTCTCTGACTATCGTTTCATAATCTGTGCTGGATTCATGGCCATCTGCAGACTCTTCATCAACACAGTGAGTCATATTTCTTTTACACATTCGCTGGAGGTGGCCCTTTGTGCTGCAGCCTTTACACACATAGTCTTTAAGGCGGCACTGGTGAGCCCTGTGATTCCCTCCACAATGCCAGCATGGAGCTACTCGATTAGCCCCCTCGGCGAACTGAGTTAAAGCACTCAGGGGCCTGTTCTCTCTTCCCTGAGAAGGTTCATGTTCTACAGTCCAGCCTCTAAAAGGCGCCACTCTGTGCACAGTACTTGCCGGGATTGAGTCCTGAGGATGAGTCATCTGCCGAGAGCCACAGGCCGAGGTCATGAATGCCTGGCTCACAGAGATGGCCTTCTGCAGTGTGACTGTGGTATCCGCAGACAGTAGCTTATGAAGAAGGCCCTCATGGCCGATTCCAATGACAAAGATATCTCACAGCGCTTCGGTGAGATGGTTGCCGAAATCACATGGTGCCATCAGCCTCCTGAGGTCTGCAGCATATTTCGCGATTTCATGGCCTTCAGGCCGTCGGTGGGTGTATAACCGATGTCTGGCTGTGAGGATGCTCTCTTTGGACTTGAGTTATTCTTGGATCAGCGTTACAAGCTCCTCGTACGTCTTGGTCATTGTCTTTGCTGGTGCCAGCAAGTCCCTGACGAGGCCATAGACAGTGGGCCCACAACTAGTTAGCAGCATAGCTCTGCGCTTATCAGCCAGTATGGCCGGATTGTCGCCTGCCAGGTCGTTTGCTGTAAAGAAATGGTCATGCCTCTCCATAAAGGCATCCCAATCATCACCATCGGCGAACTGTTGCAGCGTACCAATGGTAGCCACTTTCGTGTGAAGATCCGTAATTTCATCGCCAATTGTTATGTATGTCTTTAGATGCTCTGATAATGACTCCACGAGGCAATGTGTTGTACTTGAACTGTAGTGACCTTAGTCCTTTATTAGTAACTCCAGAGTGAGGATCACACCTGATGGCCTGCCTTTTATACTAGGCCTGGAACACCTGTACAGGTAACCTACAAGTCTCCCACTGAGGTGTCCCCTGGTGGCACACTTTGTAACAGTACGAGCAGTAACCATGTAGAATACATGACAGCCCACACCTTCTCTACGTGTGCCAGGCCATGGTCCTAGTTGCTGCACACATCCTCAAAGCTCCAAAGCCTCCCCAGACATTCCCCGCCCATCCAAGCGTCTCTCACCTTCTAGCTCCTGACAGCCTGAGGACACCAACAACACCTTTTAATTCTCCATATGGGGTCACAGGCCTTCAGTCTCATACTTACTCGAAGCTCCTTGTGCCTGTTGATTTCTGGATTCTTTTACCTCAATCTGGTTCAGCAAAATTACTGAAACGAATACCATTTGTGCTTTAAACAAAGCAAGCTTTTATTTAAAAAGCAAATCCCGATCGGGGACCTTATCAGACAGAAGGAATGCAAGTCTGTTCGAAGGCACCCACTTCCTACGGACAAAGTGACGTTACATTGTAAAGGGACCACGGTTATACATTTTTGGCAAAAGATAACAAGATAGGGCTAGAGTGACATCCTAGTTCAGCCTATCTCTTTTGATCCCTCTTTCCCTTTGTCCACTCATAAGCCGACCTAAGTATGGTCTGATTTTAAACAAAGACCTTCTGTTAATGTTTCAGGTTAATAACATGATTTAATAAGACCTTGAGGTTTTTCTGCAAGCTGTGGGTTTTGTTTCAATATGTGTTAGTGTTGTAACATTTCGCAGTCTCGAGTCTGAGATGTCATGGCTATTCCTCCATGAATTCTTTGTTAGCTTATACTGTCCCTATACAATTCCCACATTCTCAACTTCAATGTCTCTATACATTTTTAAACATTCACATTCCCCCCTTTTATCATTCCATGATAACACTTAGGATCATTCTAGGAGTATTGCATTCATCCGTACACACTCTATTTCCTGAATCATATTGTTGTTAGTGTCGAGTAGTTCTTTAGTTCGTTGGATCATAACTCGGGAGCCCTTGACCACAAGAGGGTTTGCTAACCTTGCCATCATTACTTTACAACAAAGGTTAAGGCAACCAACAATTAGATATGATCTCCAAGATCCATCTGATAGCCAATCAAACCAGCTAGATCCTTCTGCTGGTGTGGATAACTTCTTCACCTCCCTTCTTATGTGATCAGCGAGATTGGTTATGTTTTCTGAACTATCAGGAATGTAAGTGCAACATTCAGACCCTATCAGGGCACACGTTCCCCCTTTCTCAGCTAACAGGTAATCGAGGGCCATTCGGTTTTGTAATGCTACGGTCCTTATTACTACCATTTCAGCTGTGATGCCCTCCAAAGCTTCAGCAGTATTGTATTGGCCCCCCTCCTCTCGTGATAGTTTGGCTCTGAATCCATCTGACAGTCTCAGTTAGGGTTAGTGGAATGGGGCGCAAAGGAATTCCCCCTTTGGAATGGATAGGGAATGTGAACACACCCAACATCTAGAAAAGTTCCCATTTTGCGCATAAACATAAGACATGTACAAAAAGGTGTTTACATGGAACTCTCGTCTCTGTCTCCCCTCCCATGCGCCGAAACTGTCATAAATCAACACTATTATACAAACTGTGGCATACAGACACAGTTTCATCTTATGGCTCAGGATTCAGATAAATAGTCCAATTATTTTGCTGATTAAAAGAGTTCAGTTTTCCCATCTCTCTTCTGAGGTCACCGTCGGTGTAGCTGGCTGTCTATCACTACGGGTAAAAGTTCAAACTGGTCCACGTTCCATTTAGGATGCCAACGGCCTTGTTCAGCTATGGAGAAGAGGATGTCTGGAACAGAAGCAGGAGTTAGAATAACCAGTAAAATAGGTTCGTTAGAGGGTGGTGAGCTTGCAGTGGTGCAGGTGAACCCAGGCACTTTTCCCCTCAACCTTGGCTGCAGTGGGAGTAGTGAGTAACACCTGAAAAGGCCCCTTCCATTGTGGCTCTAATCCCTTCCGAATCCATACTTCCCTGGTGCCACGAGGGACAATTCGGGTAAAACTGGGAGGTCGAGGTGAGCATCTTGAACCTGGTTGTGAGCTAGTCACAGAGCCTGAGTCAGAGAAAGAACATAGGTCGAGCTGAGATACCATATCTAGGAACAATTTCCTTCATTAACACCTTAACAACAGTTTGAGTCTTATTGTCCAGGGTAGGGTAGGCTTCAATCCATCTGCTAAACACATCTACTATTACTAACACATATTTGTAACACTGAACTTTTTGCAACTCAATGTAGTCCAACTGAAATGTCTCAAAGGGACCTTCAGGTAGGGGCGTTTTACCCCAATCACAGGGGACTCCCTTCCCTGGATTATGTTGCTGGCAAACCAGGCAATGACTACTGATGTTCTGGGTGAGCGCCTGGAGTCTAGGGTGCCACCAAGTAGCCAAAAGTGTATCACTCGTGATTCTTGCTCCACAATGAGTAGCAAAATGCATACAGTCAATAACCCATAGAGCCAACTCGTCAGACATGGAAGTCTGTTCCGCGGGAGTGGTCCAGAGTTTAGAAACATTGTCATAAGTACATCCATAATATTTCCACAACAGTTTATCTTTTTCAGGAGCGTCCTCCTGTGCTTTTATAATATCTTGGATGGTTGGCATTGGTTTTTCCGAGGCTAACTTATCCTTCGCAGGTTTTTTAGTCCGACTCATCATTTTGGGCACTACCATCTGTTGGTCACGAGAGGCCTGTTTAGCCTCTTTGTCAGCACAGTGGTTCCCTATATCAACCGGGGATTTTCCGGTGGTGTGGGCGGTACATTTAACAACGGCAATGTGCTTGGGGAGCATGAGGGCTTGCAACAAATCAGATACTAGTTGCTTATGGGATATCTCATTCCCCTGTGAGGTTAGGAATCCCCTATTTTTCCATAATTGTCCGAAATCATGGGCCACCCCAAAGGCATACCTAGAGTCGGTATAGATATTGACTTTGAGATCTTTGGCCAAGATACAGGCTCGGGTGAGGGCGAATAGTTCAGCTTGTTGGGCAGAATAAGCGGTTTCAAAAGCGGCAGATTCCAAGACCTGATTCTGCTGTTTTACTATGGCGTATCCTGAGATTCGTGTACCTTCTGGATTAATAGAAGAGCTTCCGTCAACATACATAATACAGTCTGGATCTTCCATTGGTACATCAACTAAATCTTCCCTGACTGATGTGGCCTCTTAAATTAAAGATAAACAATTATGACTGGGTTCTTCCTCATCTTGGGGTGGCTCAGTAAGAAAACAGGCCGGGTTAATTGCAGTACAGTGCCGAAAGGTCAGTTTAGGATTGCCTGTGATTTCAGTGGGTTTTGTCGGATAGAGGGCCAGTCCACATTGCCCTGCACTGAGATCTCAATCGGATCAATGGGAGTATAACCCACTTGGGAGGGGTCCTCTGCCCACACATGAGGATCCACATAGTCAGGTATGTCAGAGCCAGTATGATGCTGCAGAGTCGTTAAGACTTTCTCGGGGTCCCCGTGGAATTGGACTGTTCGGCCATGTTTTACAATTTGCACATCCCGGCTGGTAGGGTCAGCCTCATCTATAGCCTGGCGCACCATAACTTCCAAATCTTTAGCGTGGTGGGGAGGTAATACTTCACGGGTAATATGTGGTGCCACCGTTGGGGGCTGTCCATTTCCACAAAATCTGCCTCTCCTTCCGGTCCAGTCACTCTAGCCCTTAATAGAATTCCCTTCACTTCCCCTTCGTGATCCTGATAAAAGTTCTGCAGGTCCTGATTCTTTCCGCTGGGATCGTATGCTAGGGTTACGTGATAGGGTGCCTGCGGCAGGTCCAGAGACCACCACTGAGGGGTTCGAGTGGTATAATACTGCCGCTTAAGGATTCCCTGTTTTACAATAATCCCATCATCTCCACATTCTAAATGCAACTGGAATTTGCAGAGGAGGTCTCTAGCCATCAAGTTACAGTCCAGATTGGTAGTGATGACAAATCGATGTTCTACCGATTCTTCCTGGTAACCCACTTTAACCGGTTCTGACACCAGGAATGTAGAGACTTGTCCCAGGAATCCTGACAGTCCCTGTGTTTCAGTGAAGGCGGGGAGTTTAAACTTTAATTGTACAGAAGACATGAAGGCTCCCAAATCTATCAAGAAGGGTTGCCACTCATTCCGAATTTTTAACGATATCATCGGTTCGTCATCCGGGGAGGGTCCCTGCACAATCAAGCTACGTAGTCAATACGAATCGGGGGACGGTTGGCCAAAGGGGTTGTTCTGGGAGAAGTTCGTGTAAGATCCCCGTCCTCTCCCCCCTTGCCCCCCTCCTCTTCCTTTTTCGTGCTGACGGGAGGGACAATTTCTATTCCAATGTCCTTCTTGCCCACAAATAAAGCATCCATCTCGTCTTTCCCAGCCCTGACCTCTTCCCATACCAGGCTGGGGACAGTAGGGCGGTCCGTAATTAGCAGGGCCCGGGCCATTTGGGTGTTTGATATAACCGTATCCCCGTTTATCCACCCAACCCTGCACGCAATACTGCGGTTCCATCTGGTATCCCCTTGGGTCAGATTTTGGTCCTTCCACCCGAGGCGGCTCCATACTGATGGGCTTCTGAAGGGTCGTGGTGAGAGCATTAAAGATAGCGTTTAGGCGATCCTGGACATCGTTAGGGTGAGCAACCACCAATGCATCATGAGTAACACGTCCTAGGTGAGTTAGAAATCGGGCATGCTCAGTTGGGCTCAGGGTTTGCTTTACCAGGGCCCACAGGTCCCTTGATTCTGCATTATATCCATGCATGTCGAGGTCACTCCGTGAAATCGGAGGTCAGGGTTAAGTTGGGTTTGTGGATCCCTTTCAGCTTATTTATCTTAGCCTTTTAACTCTTCAATTTGTTTTGTTTGAGTATCTATTTCTTTATTGTATCGGGCAAGTATTATTACATAAGCTAGTTCTGTTTTTATTTTTATTCTGACTATCGCACCATTCCTCTGTTAGGTGAGTCTTTTTTCTATTAAGAAATCCAAATTGATAATGTTCAGTATGAAACAGCTTTCAATGGAAAGGGTTAACTCCTTTTCAGGTTTGTAAGAAGACCTGATGTCATTACGTGACTTCACGTAACTATCTGAAAAAAAATCTTTTCATCAGGAAAGGCAGCATTTGATTAAACTCCAATATTTTTTTAACTTCTTATTCAAGTACTTGCCAAAGATATTTTTTTTTAATTGATTTAAAACGAGACCACACATTTGTTTATTGAAATTCAATTTTGTCATCAGCCTCGGTCAACGCAAAGCCAACCATTTTAACTAAGTCGTCTATCGATACATTTCTCAGAGGTCCCAGTGGAACTCTGAGTACGTTTCTCGTGCGTGCACTCTTTCTTTAAGACGTCTACGGTTTTTAATATGTCCTCCTTCTGTCAATGAAAGCCCTAATTTAATGGAGTTTTTCTGCCAACTCGACAGGAGTGATTTTTTTTTAGACTGCAGTGGAATTTTTCTCATAATTTAAAATCTCAGAACATTTTTTTTTCTTTCAGCACCTATTTAGTACGTTACTTTTTTTTTTGTCTTTTCCATAATTAGAGAGAAGTCAGGCACGTAGGCTGTGGACTGCTTTTCGTTATCTCAATTGTTCCAGCCTCAAGGTCGTGTTATTTAATATAATATTTTTTTTGAATCCATCTCAGTTGTTTTGCTATGCCTTCTCTGAATGTTTTCTTTCGACAAGTAAGTGAGCATGTCAAATCCTTTTTTTTTAACCACCGGGACCATATATTTTTTTCTTTTTTTTTACTCAAACCTATCCTTTGTGCATTTCCTGGCTCCGTAACTTATCATCCGAATATACGTAATTCAATAAGGTTCACACTCTTAAACTTCCCACATACAGGACAACACTATGAAGGGTTAAAAAAAACTTTAATTCTGTTTGAAAAAGTAGGTGGAGCTAAAACAAACCACAACTCCCCGGCTTTTTTTTTATACAGTAAAAATCACACAAGCATTTCTCATTTAAAACAAACGTTCACAAGAGTCTCTTTTCTTTCCTATTAATTTTTGGATCCATGATTGATCATCTATCCCTATCTAGCTCTAACTATCCCTACTTTCCGTGTCGCCGCACGGATCTACTTCTAACCTATCTTTCCAAGTCGCCGCTTGGTTTGCGTCACCGCACAATACTTACCTATACTTACCTATTCTAACCTATCTTTCCAAGTCGCCGCTTGGTTTGCGTCACCGCGCAATTTCCCTATCTCTATCCCTATTCTAAGTTTGAAAGGTATTCACCAGATTGTCCTGGATCTCGTTCAGACACTACCTGAGAACCAGCGAGTGGCTAAACTTTCCTCAGACTTTTGAAACCGGGGGAAACTGGAGCAGTATTGAAATCATACTCACTCCAGTGGCCACTTTCCCCTCGTCTCGTCCAAAGCTAGTCTGGCTCTTAATTCGCAAGTTTTCGGCAGTCGTCCGTTGAGATCCCACTTCTGACACCAAATGTTGATTTCTGGATTCTTTTACCTCAATCTGGTTCAGCAAAATTACTGAAACGAATACCGTTTGTGCTTTAAACAAAGCAAGCTTTTATTTAAAAAGCAAATCCCGATCGGGGACCTTATCAGACAGAAGGAATGCAAGTCTGTTCGAAGGCACCCACTTCCTACGGACAAAGTGACGTTACATTGTAAAGGGACCACGGTTATACATTTTTGGCAAAAGATAACAAGATAGGGCTAGAGTGACATCCTAGTTCAGCCTATCTCTTTTGATCCCTCTTTCCCTTTGTCCACTCATAAGCCGACCTAAGTATGGTCTGATTTTAAACAAAGACCTTCTGTTAATGTTTCAGGTTAATAACATGATTTAATAAGACCTTGAGGTTTTTCTGCAAACTGTGGGTTTTGTTTCAATATGTGTTAGTGTTGTAACATTTCGCAGTCTCGAGTCTGAGATGTCATGGCTATTCCTCCATGAATTCTTTGTTAGCTTATACTGTCCCTATACAATTCCCACGTTCTCAACTTCAATGTCTCTATACATTTTTAAACATTCACATGCCCAGACCTCACCTTTTACACATCCACTGTGAGCTGCCACGTAGGCTGAGATGGAGAGTGACAGTTAATTCAGAGACTATGGTCCTGAACTTAAACAAAGGTAACTTCGTGAATTGACTAGGATAGACTGGCGAATGATGCTTAAGGGGTTGATAGTGGATAGGCAATGGCAGACATCTAAAGATCACATGGATGAACTTCAACAATTGTACATCCCTGTCTGGCGTAAAAATAAAACGGGGAAGGTGGCTCAACCATGGCTAACAAGGGAAATTAGGGATAGTGTTAAATCCAAGGAAGAGGCATATAAATTGACCAGAAAAAGCAGCAAACTTGAGGACTGGGAGAAATTTAGAATTCAGTAGAGGAGGACAAAGGGTTTAATAAGGAGGGGGAAAAGAGGTAGCTTGCAGGGAACATAAAAACTGACTGCAAAAGCATCTATAGATATGTGTAGAGAAAAAGATTAGTGAAGACAAATGTAGGTCCCTTGCAGTCAGAATAAGGTGAATTTATAATGGGGAACAAAGAAATGGCAGACCAATTGAACAAATATTCGGTTCTGTCTTCACGAAGGAAGACACAAATAACCTTCCAGAAATATTAGGGAACCGAGGGTCTAGCGAGAAGGAGGAGCTGGAGGAAATCCTTATTAGTCAGGAAAGTGTGTTAGGAAAATTGATGGGATTGAAGGCTGATAAATCCCCAGGGCCTGATAGTCTGCATCCCAGAGTACTTAACGAAGTGGCCCTACAAATAGTGGATGCATTGGTGGTCATTTTCCAACACTCTATAGACTCTGGATCAGTTCCTATGGATTGGAGGGTAGCTAATATAACCCCACTTTTTAAAAAAGGAGGGTGAGAGAAAACAGGGAATTAGCCTGACATCGGAAGTGGGGAATATGTTGGAATCAATTATTAAAGATGTAATAGCAGCGCATTTGGAAAGCAGTGACAGGATTGGTCCAAGTCAGCATAGATTTATGAAAGGGAAATCATGCTTGACAAGTCTTCTAGAATATTTTGAGTATGTAACCCCGTAGAGTGGACAAGGGAGAACCAGTGGATGTGGTGTATTTGGACTTTCAAAAGACTTTTGACAAGGTCCCACACAAGAGATTAGTGTGCAAAATTAAAGCACATGGTATTGGAGGTAATGTATTGATGTGAATCGAGAACTGGTTGGCAGACAGGAAGCAAAGAGTGGGAATAAATGGCTCCTTTTCAGAATGGCAGGCAGTGACTAGTGGGGTGCCGCAGTGTTCAGTGCTGGGACCCCAGCTATTTACAATATACATTAATGATTTAGACAAAGAAATTGAATGTAATATCTCCAAGTTTGCAGATGACACTTAGCTGGGTGGCAGTGCGAGCTGCAAGGAGTATGCTAGGAGGTTGCAGAGGGACTTGGACAGGTTAGGTGAATGGGCAAATGTATGGCAGATGCAGTATAATGTGGATAAGTGTGAGGTTATCCACTTTGTTGGCAAAAACAGGAAGGCAGAATATTATCTGAATGGTGACAGATTAGGAGAAGGGGAGGTGCAACGAGACCTGGGTGTTATGGTACATCAGTCATTGAAGGTTAGCATGCAGGTACAGCAGGCGGTGAAGAAAGCAAATGCCATGTTGGCCTTCATAGCGAGAGGATTTGAGTATAGGAACAGGGAGGTCTTACTGCAGTTGTACAGGGCCTTGGTGAGGCCACACCTTGAATATTGTATACAGTTTTGATCTCCTAATCTGAGGAAGGACATTCTTGCTATTGAGGGAGTGCAGCGAAGGTTCACCAGACTGATTCCCATGATGGCAGGACTGACATATGAAGAAAGACTGGATCGACTAGGCTTATATTCACTGGAATTTAGAAGAATGAGAGGTCTCATAGAAACATATAAAATTCTGACGGGATTGGACAGGTTAGATGCAGGAAGAATGTTCCCGATGTTGGGCAAGTCCAGAACCAGGGGTCACAGTCTAAGGATAAGGGGTAAGCCATTTAGGACTGAGATGAGGAGAAACTTCTTCATTCAGAGAATTGTGAACCTGTGGAATTCTCTACCACAAAAAGTTATTGAGGCCAGTTCGTTAGATATATTAAAAAGGGAGTTAGATGTGGCCCTTACGGCTAAAGGGATCAAGGGATATGGAGAGAAAGCAGGAATGGGGTACTGAAGTTGCATGATCAGCCATGATCATATTGAATGATAGTGCAGGCTCGAAGGGCCGAATGGCCTAATCCTGCACCTACTTTCTATGTTTCTATTACATGACTTTCAGGGGCATACCACTAAAGGCAAGCTCAGCGAAGCTGAAAACATATTCAAGGGAAAAACTGCAGACGCTTGGACAAATGGAGTGTATAGTACAATACTAGGTGCATCAAGCAAGATTACCTATTATTATAGCGAAATACGTCAATCAACCTACAATAGTATGATGATGATGGGCAAAGATTGACTGAGTGCTTCATTTGGATTGGTACAGCATCTGTAGTACAGAAATGGTTAAGTCTCGGCTAGATGGCAAAATATGCTACATGTTTGAGGACTCGTACAAGGGCATCAAGGGATACAATGCACATATTCAGATTAAGTCGGATGTCAAACCTATTTTTTGTAGATCAAGGCCGGTACCATATGCATTAAAATCACAGGTTGATAAGTTGGAGAAAAATAAAGCTTTAGTGAAGACTGACAGAAGTGACTGAGCCACCCTGTTAGTTGTAGTTCCGAAGGCAGACAAAACGATAAGGCTCTATGGAGATTATAAAATTACCCTGAATTGAGCAGTTGATGATGAACAATACCCTTTATCAACATCACAGCACCTAAATGCAGAACTGGCGGGAGCCAAAGTCTTCACAAAACTCGATCTCTCCCACGCCTATGCTCAACTCTACATTGACAAAGATAATCAGCAGTATCTGACAATCATATTCCTCCATTATGTTGCGCCATGGTATCAAGTCCTCAACAAAGATATTTCAGATCTTACAGGGAATAAATCGCTGTTTGTGCAATCAAGATGGTGTGTTGATAGCCACCGGCACAGAGAAGGAAAACCTGGAAATCTTAGAAGTATTCAGACGGTTCAATGACCATAATATGAAGCTGAAGAGGAGTAAATATGCATTCATACAGTGTGAGGTGGTTTAACTCGGATTGCGGGTAGATGATAATTGTCTCCAATCTGTTAAGAAGAAAGCGCAAGTCATCATGATGGCTCCGGAGCCGAAAAGTTACTGAATTACGCTCCTTTTTAGGCAAGGTCCAATATTATGCTCGTTTCCTTCCTGGACTAGCAACGGTGCCCGCACCTCTCCATTGTTTATTAAAGAAAGATGTGCGTTGGATATGGGACAAAGAGCAACATAATGCATACGACACATGCAAGCGACGCTTGAGCAGTAGTGTTCTTCTTGTCCATTATAATCTGACTCGTGAACTAAGACTAGCCATGTGATGCCTCTGGGTATGGTGTTGGAGCAGTGATCAGCCATGTTATGAATGATGGGCAGGAAAAACTGCTTACCTTTGCATCGCGTACGCTCAACAAAAGTGAACAAAATTATGCCCAGATTGAGAAAGAGGCTTTGGCAATTATCATTGGTATTAAAAAGTTTCACCAGTTTCTTTTGGGGCGCCAATTCACACTAGTAACCGATCACAAACCGTTACTAGCTATCCTAGGCCCAAAGGTGGCAATTTCATCTATGGCGGCTTCCAGGAAGCAGAGATGGTCTATTTTATTGTCTCAGTACGATTACAAAATCGAATATCGTACATCGAAGCAGAATGCAGTGGCGGATGCCCAGTGCACAACAGGCCATATTCTTGACGGAACTTCACGGTGAGCATACTGGCATCGTAGACATGAAAGCGGTGGCCTGCAGTGGCGGATGTTCTTTCAAAGTTGCCTCATGAAGATTCTGAAATTGGCCACGAACAATCAATCTTCACTCTAGATGTTGTTGATGAGGACTTTCCAGTTAGTGGAGAGCATACATAGAAAGATCGCATGTTACAGCAGGCCTATGAGCACACCCTGCGAGGGTGGTCTGAAGATCAGTCGCATTTAGACGAGGGGATAAAACCCTTTTATCATCGTTGGCATGAATTATCATATGAGCAGGGATGTCTAAACTGGGGCCTGAGAGTAGTCATTCCAAGTGCACTACAGGCTAAAGTCTTGACGGAATTTCACAGTGAGTATACTGGCATCGTAGGCATGAAAGCGGTGGCCTGAAGTATTGCTTATTGGCCTGGGTTGGATAAAGACTTAGAAGTATTAGTAAGTATGTGTACTGTCCAGACTGCATGACCATGCCATCTAAAATGCCGCTGCAAACATGCACTTGGCCAATGAGAACATTCCAAAGAATGCGTATTGATTTTTGAGAGAGGGACAGCAATAATTTTCTGGTTCTGATCAATAACCATTTGAAATGGCTGGAAGTACGGCATATGGGACATTGGATAAATTATGGAATATTTTTGCATGCCCGAAGAAATGTTGTCAGAAAATAGGCCACAATTTCAGTCCACGCAATTTTGCCAGACACAAGAGTATCAAGCATTCGTTGGTAGCACCAAATCATCCTGCTTCGAATGGTGCAGCTGAAAGGTCGGTCAGGATTGTCAAGGAGGATTTGCAGAAACAAGTCTTACAGACTGGATCATCAGTGAGTATGATGCATAGGTTAGTGAATTTTCTTTTCAAATACAGAACTACGCTCTATTCTACAACAGGGTACACACCTGCTGAATTATTGAGGACGTTTCTCAGATTATTGCAACCGAACTTGTCTGATAAGGTAGAGAAGACACAATCGGTGCAAAAACGTCATTATCATTCTGGTATTAAAGAACAGTGCTTTCAGAAGGGTGATCAGGTCAGAATTCTCAGTCTGTCAAAAAGGGCAAGTCCACGCAAATGGGACAGTGGTACAACTATGCAGGTATGTGACACCAAGCAGTACTTGGTCAAAATTGGTGAACATATCAGGAAGGTTCACGTGGATCAAAAGTTTCTAGTGAATGATGCACCTTCGATACCACGAGTAGATGATTATGAGTCTGACTTGGACGATGATCAGAGTGAGTTGGCAGGTCCAAGTACTTCAACGACTGTCACAACAGTCACAACGTCCATCTCCCCAGCAACTCAGATGCAGCCGACTGAGGGCGGTTCTGCGAGTATGGGACACTCTCGCAGAGACTCTGTATCTTCCAAGGGGGGGGGGGAGGTAGAATTGGGGTTCAATTGAGAAGATCAATGAGAAAACGCAAACCAACTAGACAGGATATTGATAACTGGAAATATCAAGATCTTAGGAAGAAACTTAACACTAGGACAGATGTAAGGGTTTCAAGGAAACTCGAGGACACAGGAAGATAGAGGTCAGGAATCTTGGACTGCATGCCATGAAAACAGAAATTCCCCAAGACAGTCTCCTGCGGGCGATATAGAAAATGGGCATAGCCAGCCAATTGCAAAAAAATGGAGGTTGGAGCAGGAGGAAGATAAAAGCTTACAACAAGATACTCAGGCTCAACAGTCAAATTTGTAAAATTGTAATCATTTTAAGTAATCTTTTCAAATATTGTATAAATACCTTGCTTCTAAAAAAAAGGGAAGCAGTGTAATGTATGCACCTGTGAGTATGTTCACAGGTTGCATTATGAGTGGCTTAGCCAGTCACATGATGTTCACAAGACTCAATAAAACCCCAATCAGTTGGGTCTAGGTCATCCACAATGAGGTATGCAGTTGTGAGCCCAGTGGATGAACTGGTAACATGTAGTGTGGGTGTTAAAGCTTTGTTAATAAATCAACTAGTTCTTAATAGCAATATGTTGTTATGAATTCTTAAGCAAAGAACCCATGAAGCAAATACATTACACCCATGATTACTGTATTATCCTTGTTACATGTGCCTCTAATTTCCTGATTTATACTCTGCCCTACATTATAACTACTGTTTGAGGGCCTATAAACGACTCCCACCAATGTTTATTGTCCGCTGCGGTTTCTTAGCTCCACTCAAACTGATTCTACTACAATTTCAGAGCAAGATCCTTTCTCTCTATTATCTTGATCCCATCCTTTATTATTCCTCCTCCTTTTCCATTTTGACCAGTTCTTCTAAAAGTTAAGTATTCAAGAATATTTAGTTCCCAACCTTGGTCACTTTGCAACCACGTCTCTGTAATGGCTATTAAATAAAACCTATTAAATTTTATCTGCGCTATTAATTCATCTATTTTGTTGCGAATGTTTCGCACATTCAGATATAGTGCCTTTAGCTTTGACTTTTTTCTATTTTTCCCTGATGTCACCTTAGTCACTGATGCCCTGTTACCTTTGTTATTCTCTCTGTCCCTTCCTGACCCACTCTGCTTATTTTTATGCAAAACCTTGACATTCTCTTACTGCTTTTAAATTTACACTTTCCTGATTCTCCCTCCACCCCCATCATATCCTTCATTAGTTTAAAGCCCTGCCTACTGCCCTAGTTATCTGATTCACCATGACACTGGGGTTCCATCCCAGTTTAAATGGAACCCCTTCCAACGCAACAGCTTCCTCTTTCCCCAGTACTGGTGCCAGTGCCCCTTGAAGCAAAACCCTTGCCTCCCACACCACTCTTTGAGCCACGCATTTAACCTTCTCTCTCTCACTCTTAGGCAATCCCTCGAAGTCGAGGGTGACTTGCTTCCACACTAATATGGGTTCTCAGGTGACTGATGAGACCAATGCGGGACCTACAGTCTCTGTCACAGGTGGGGCAGACAGTGGTTAAAGGGACGGGTGGGTGGGGTGCTTGGGTTGTCATGCTGTTTGTCAGCTGTTTGCGCTTGGCTTCCACATGCTCCCGGTAAAGAGACTCGAGGTGTTCAGCGCCTTCCCAGATGCTTCTCCTCCACTTTAAACAGTCTTGGGCCTCGGATTCTCAGGTATCGGTGGAGATGTTGCACTTTTTCAACGAGGCTTTGAGGGTGTCCTTGAAGTATTTCCTTTGCCCACCTGGGACTCGCTTGTCATGTCGGAGCTCTGAGTAGAGCGCTTGCTTTGGGAATCTAGTATCGGGCATGCGGACGATGTGGCCTGTCCATCGGAGCTGCTCAAGCGTGGTCAATGCTTCGATGCTGGGGATGTTGGCCTGAGCGAGAACACTGACGTTGGTGCACCTATGCTGCCAATGGAGTTGCAGGAACTTACAGAGGCAGCATTGGTGGTACTTCTCCAGTGCCTTGAAGTGCTTACTGTACATAGTCTATGTCTCTGAAGCATATAGGAGAGCGGCTATTATTACTACTCTGTAGACCATGAGCTTGGTGCCGGGTTCGAGATCCTGGTCTTCAAACACTCTCTTCCTCACGCAACTAAAGGTTGCACTGGCACATTGAAGGCGATGTTGGACTTCGTCATCGATGTCGATGACGAAGTCTAACCTGCTAATCTGCTTATCCCAATCGCTGCCTGGCTCAGGTAACAATTCAGATTACTACCTTTGAGGTTCTGTTTTTTAATTTGGACCCTAACTCCCCAAACCTCATTCCTAGTTCTACCTATGTCATTGGTTCCTATGTGGACCACGACAACTGGATCCTCCCCTTCCCACTCCAAGTTCTTCTCCAGTCATGAGGCGATGTCTTTAACCCTGACACCGGGCAGGCAACACAACCGTCGGAACTTCCGGTCGCAGCTGCAGAGAACAGTATCTATCCCTCTGACTATACTGTCCCCTACCACAACTACATTCCCTTTCACTCCCCCCACTTGAATGGCCGCCTGCACCATGGTACCATTGTCAGCTTGCTCATCCATTCTGCAGGCTTTTCCCTCATCCACACAGGCAGCAAGAACCTTATACCTGTTGGATAAGGACAAATGCTGAGGCTCCTCCAGCACTGCACCCTTACCTGCCTGAGTTGCAGTCACGCCCTCCTGTCCCTGACCACTAATAAGACCTGTACAACTACCTAACCTAAGGAGTATGACTGCTTCCTGGATCAAAGTGTCCAGATAATTCTCCCCCTCCTTGATGCCCTGCAAAGTCTGCACCTCAAACTCCAACTCAACAACTCTGAGCTGAAGTTCCTCAAGATGCAGGCACTTACTGCAAAGATGGTTGTCCGGGATCACAATGCTCTCCACCAACTCCCACATGCTGCAGTTCTGACACACCACCTGCACTGCCATCCCAATATGGCCTTGTTCTATTTAATTCAATTTGTATTTAAATAACTTAGTTTAAGGTTTTGTTTCTTGACTACTCAATGGATCTAGATTAAGTTATGGGTAATGAAATTAAATATCTACAAGTTACACAACGCACTACAAGTAGCTTAGGCAAAACGCAGCAACTCCTTCCTCCTCTTCTCTGAATTCTAACTCTTTCCAAATTCCCAAATAAAACACTCTGTTTAAGTGCGCTCTGTGCAGACTGCTCCAACAAGGCTTAACATTTAATGGGGTATTTAACAGCAATATTAGCATGGAAAAGCTCAAGTTTTTGTCAGTTCTGCTGATTTCGCTCATTTCTTTGATTGCCGGGTATGGGCGGGGGCATCCACAGCGCAGCCAGTGTCGGAGCAGTGAATGACTGACCGCAACTTCAGCATTTCCGCATTTAGATGCGTATGCACTAAATCCTGAAATTACAGTCAGTTTCAGAGGGGTAATGATGGTGAACACTGACAGATCGCTGTCATTACCCACCACAAAATCCAAGACAACATGCTTATCGCTTTCCCAATGGAAAGAAGGAAACAACTGGACAGGGGCCAGACTTTCTCCCACATGCCTGGGTTCCCAAAAGTGGGGACCTCATTTGTGGCACCATTACCATGGAAGTACATTATAGAAAAATAATATGAAACTACCAGGATGGAAATATCACTTCACTGGTTTAATTTGATGTGGATTTTATTCAGTTTTGGGTCCATTTTATGTCGACACTATCAGACGTCAGGGTTGAAACACAAATAATTAAAAAAAAATGTTTTAAAATCAAACCTCATTAAATGCTTGTCAAGGTCTGTGTATGTTAAATGGAATTAAATGTGTAGAATAATGCAGGGAGAATTACAAATGAAAATGCAAGTATAAACTCCTGTTGGGGCTCAAATATTTCATTCATAACTTTAACAAACTGGCAATCAAATCAGTCGCTATTAGATCAACCATGATCGTATTAATGGCGAAGCAGGCTCCAGGGCCTAAATGGCCTATGCCCGTTCCTATGTTACTAATTTGGAAAGCAATAGTTTAAGATTTATGACAACTTTTTAAGCTGAAAGTGGCCATTTGGACTAACAAAAAAGTTGCCTCCAATGCCAGGCAACCAACATGGTGCTTACTCCCAGATATCTTTCTGCCAGTTGAATCCATACAAATTCACTTACTGTTAACTGCAAAAAATTACCAGTTAGCATTCACCTGCAATAACAACAAAAAGCAAATTACTGTAGATGCTGGAAATCGAAATAAAAACAGAAAACGCAGAAACAAGCATCATCGAGAAAGCACGAGTCAGCTTAATCCCGCAGAACCGAAAGATAGATGGTAACGTACTGCACAACTAGTAGAATGATAAGAAAATGTTAGTAAACCGAACTGTTTAGAGTGAAAAGCGGCTAGCTTTCTAAATTTCTGCAGAAATGTTTCCAAATCTAGATTGCTGTCTTCCTGACATAATCCACCCTTCCAGTTCTGATCCAATCCACTTACTGCTGAATCTGAAGTGCTTCATATAAATATTGTTCCCGCGAGGCTAACATTGGGAAAATATTAGGAATGGGACTCAAGATCAGCAAGCGTGAGATTAATTGCAAACCCATTCAAACGTACAGAGGGCGCTTTTTCTTCAAATTGAGTAACAGTCACAGAGGTTGCACTTAAACCCGAAACAAGCACCTCTCATCCAAGTGAAAGCCGACAAGTTTGCCGACAGGTTGTCATTTAGGAACTGTTGCTGCCGGTGCAAGCAACATTTTGGGAAAACCTGAAACGGTGTTGTGGAACTGCCCTGGTTCCAATTAAAAAAAAGAAACGACGCGGTTACTGGATCCAGTTACATTTGCGCAGAGAAGATTTGATCCTGAATCTACATCGGCCTCGCTAGGGCCGCAGCTTCCCCGTCACCATGGCAACAGCGTCTAAACCCCGCCCCTCCTCCGAGCCCAGGTTCAAATTTGAGCCAATGAGAGCGCGGGGATCGCTCATTTGCCTAATTTATGTATCCGCCGTTGACGCCGAGTTTGAAAGCTGAGCGAGCCTGGGGAGGGCAGCGCATAGCCGTAAACTTGTCAAATCCGCCCGGGAGCGGCCGCGGCACCGGAGCACCGTGAGTATTAAAGGACAGGAGAGTCCGAGGCTCCTCTGAGTGAGCGGGGGGGGGGGGGGAAGAGGGGCCCGCGGAGGAGGGGAGACGTTGGGATCAAAGGAGCAATCTCCGGGTTAGCCAATCACTTCAAACACGGCGCGTTGAGTAAATGGGAAAGTGCCCTTTATCTCTCAGAATGAAGGAGAAGTGGCTGAGGGGGTGACCTAATAAAGGTCTTTAAAATAATGAAAGGTTTTGATAGAGTGGATAGAGAGAGAATGTTTTCACTTGTGGGGACGAGCATAACTAGAAACCATCAATATAAGATAGTCACCAAGAAATCCAATAGGGAATTCAGAAGAAAATTCTTTACCGAAGGAGTGGTGAGAATGTGGAACTTGCTACCACAGGGAGTGGTTGAAGTGAATAGTATAGATACATTTAAGAGGAGGCTAGAAAGCATTTGAGGGTGAAAGGAACAGAAGGTTATGCGGATAGATTTAGATGAGGAAAGACAGGAAGAGGCTCGAGTGGAGCATAAATGCTGGCGTGGACTGGTTGAGCTGAATGGCCTGTTTCTGTGTCCTTTTGTCCTATGTAATCCTATGTAAGTGGCACCCTACTAATTTAAATTTGATACCCGCTTTGTCACTGTAGTGTAATCACCCCCGAGAGACCCGTTGCTGTCACTGGTGAAGTGACTTCACATCACTGGGAGTGGAATTTCTTGTACATTTGTGCCCAGAGACGGGGTGTAAAGCAAATATGTACCTTCCAGGAAACTGGTGCAAGTGTGTTATGCACGTAGTTACACTACGCGCAAATTTCCTTGCTTTTTTGCGCCTGAACACATAGTGGATCATTTATAATGTGCTGGATCTTGCTGGAGTGGGGCATTTCACGGTATGCCTGGTTAGATATGTTTCTGCACCCTTCAGCTCAAGTTTTTTTGCACCATAACTTGCGCAGCGAGGGCAATGGAAATTTTAGTGAACCGTGGAACCAACTGTATCTTAACCAATGAGATTTAAGAATTGAGAAAGAAACAGAGGAAAGACTGTGATTTGGTGTACAGAAATAGAAATAAAGAGGGGGAAAGAAAGATTGGATTAAGATAGATATAGAGAAAAAAGAGACAGAAAGGTAAAGTAAGAACATTTAACATTTTTGAAATCTTTCAGAACAATTTAACAGCTGAAAGAATGAAACTCCACAATTTAAATTGTTCAATTTCTGGGCCGGAGAGGTTGATTAGCATTGCATTTACAATTATTAAGTCGTTAAAAATGTACAATACTTGCGCTGTTAATTATAAGCCTTAACTTTCTGCATTTTATGGTATCAGTATAAGTCACATTAAAAATTGTAAAATTTCCATGATTATATAATCTTGCTGTGCCTAATGTGCATAAATGATGGATGGCTTAAAAATGGAGTATATGGTGTGCTTCCAGAGAATTCAGCGGGACCCGATTGTTTATGTGGATTTCAGCTTTTTTACGTTCCACATATGTTAATGAGATTGGCCGGAAATTTGGATGTAAATAGACATTGGAAAAATGGGTGCGCGAATGGAAGTAATTTTGTATGTAACTTCCCGATGACGCCACTACAAGAAATTCCACCCCATGATCTTCATAGTAGACTGGTGTTCAGTGTAATTGTAAACTGCTAACGAAATCCTACTCCCAGCCTTGTCACAAGAAATGCTTCAGTATGGCTTGGTCATAAATTAACTTGTAATTTTAATAATAGAAAATGAAATTTAGCAACAACAAAATGTTAAGTAAAAACACTCTTTTCTGACACAGTTTTATCCCGGATTCGTGTGAGATATGGTGGCTGAATGCCTTTGTAACAAATCTGTGATCATTCATGACTTTTCTGAACATCAGTGCCACTTCCTGAAATTAGCTTAGGTGATCATTACCCTTTAACACAGAATTAGGTGGAAATTATAATACGGAAACAAGCCATTTGATTCGGCCAGTCTGGTATTTATCTTCCACACAATGGGCTCAAGTTTCGGCCTGAGTTGCTCCTATTTTTTTGGAGCAACTAGTTTAGAATGGAGCATTTTAGAAATTGTAATTCTCGGCATTTAGTTTGCTCCATTTCTAGTCAATTAGAATAGTTTCATTTTAGAACAGATTTTGTTTTTCAAAAGGGGGCGTGTCCAACCACTTACGCCTGTTTTGGAAGCTGAGGCAGCGAAAACTTACTCCAAACTAACTTAGAATGGAGTAAGTGTAGATTTTTGTACGCTCAGAAAAACTTTGCCTACACATAAATCAGGCGTAGGGAACGAAAGATGGGGGGCGGGGGGGGAGGGAAGTTTACAAACATTAAACACTTCACTTTTACAAATAAAGAGGCATCATCAATAATAAATGATAAATAAATCAACAAATCAATAAATCAACCAATAAATCAATCAAAAAAAAAAATAAAAAAAATAATTAAAAAATCAATCAATAAATAAAAAATTATTTCTACTCACCTATTGCAGCACCGGGAGCCCTCCAACAGCATGCTGGGATGCTCCCCCTCCCCAGTGTCTCTCTCTCTGTCTGTCAGTGTCTCTTGACAGCGAGGGATGGAAGGAGAAGGGAGAGGGATGGGCGGGAGAGGAGAGGAGGTATGGAGGGAGAGAGAGGAGAGAAGGGAGGGAGGGAGAGAGGGAGAGAGAGGAAAGGGAGGAGGGATGGAGGGAGAGGAGGGTGGAGAGGCTGAACGGGCTGGGTCGGGCTGCCGCCGCCGATACTTCGGGTGGGGCCCGCCTCCAGCGAGATGCCAGGCGGGCCCCGCCGACGACATGGAGGGGGTTGAAGAGGGAGAATGGGAGAGGCAGAACGTGCCGGGCCGCTGACAACACCGGGCAGGCCCCGCCGTCGATGGGGGGGGAGAAAGAAGAGGGAGGGGAAGAAGCGGGGTGGCGGGGGAAAGAAGAGGGGGTTGGGGAAGAAAGGGGGGGAGGGAGCTGAACGGGAGGGAGGTCCAGTCCGATCTTCGCCCAGTGAGCCCATTCGGCCAGGGCTGTGGTCGGGCCCTTCCCACGAAGCCTCAGGGGCCTGGAGCTACTGCACATGCGCGCACACTGTAGCGCATATGCAGAGGTCCCGGCACTGTTTTCAGCGCCGGGACCTGGCCCCGCCCCAGACCCCTTGTGCTGTGCCACACCGAGCACAAAGACGTCCTGAAGAGCTCGCAGAATCACAAGGTAAGTTTTCGGCGACCTTTTTCTTCCAGAAAGTCGATGCACCTTATCGAGATGCGCCGTTTTTCCAGAGGGCGGAAACTTGGGCCCATTAGTCCTAATTCTATCTGCCGCTTTGTTCCCAAATCACTTTATTCCTTTTTTGTTTAACCATAGATGCAACCTTTGGCAAAATGATGATAGGAATACCAGAGATGCACACTGACACACGTATGAAAAAGGACGGGTAAAGACCATCGAGCCTGTTGCATCCGAGCATGGAGTAATTTCTGCAAACCATCAACCCCGCTCCCCTCTTCCTTGCCTCCCTGTATCCACACAATCTCCAGGAAGAGGCAAAAAAAAGGGGAAAAAAAAACTGTAGAAACTTATCCTGTCCATGTGTCTTTGATCAATATTTGTCTCAACGATTGACATTCTTGACTATAAACTTGAACAAAACTATCTCATTCAAACTAATTTTAAAAAGCCAAGCATTTATATAGCACCTTTCATGACCGCCGGACGTCCCAAAGCGCATTACAGCCAATGAAGCACTTTTTAAAAGTGTTGACACAGTCGTAATGTAGGAAACATGGCAGCCAATTTGCGCACAGCAAGCTCCCACAAACCACAATGTGATAATGACCAGATAATCTGTTTAGTAATGTTGATTGAGGCATAAATATTGGCCAGAAAAATAGAAACAAAATCAAGCTGGATCCTTTACAGATGTTCCAACGTACCCAATTTTCTGATGCTCGCAGTGCCCGGGCGATCCAGACTCGGGAGTATTGTGTTCCTAACACAGATGAGGCTGCACACAGGGAGGTTAAAGCAACAGTGACCTCAGTCTTCAATAAGACACTCCAGAGTGAGGAACAGGCCTTAGGGGCCGGCTTATGTATAGTGCTCCCAAGGGATGCTGGGATCCCTTGGGACTTCAGGGGATGATCTCCCTGGTGGCGGAACATGGGAATGCATGCTTTACGGATACACAACATCACTCTCCCCACCCCCCCCCCCCCCAAAGTCAAAGTGAAAACTATTTACAAGGTGAGGCGGTCGGGAGCCTTTCTTTTCCTGATGGACCGCCTCAGTACAAATGTCTGTTCTGGTGTGTTGGCTGTGCCCTCGCTGGGCTGGCGTGTTGTTGGCCCTGTAGGGCTGCTAGGTGAGCCTGGCCTTGCTGGGCTCTTGGGTGTGATGGGCTCAATTTCCTGGTCCGGTGTGGTGTCGTTGATCCTTTGGGTGTGTGTTGTGGGCTCAAAAACGGTGGTGTCTGCTGTGGGTTGTTCAGGGCAGTCTGTGAACCGCAGCCTCGTTTGGTCCAGGTACTTTCTGCAAATTTGTCCATTGTCTAGTTTGACTACAAACGCCCTACTCCCTTCTTTAGCTATCACCGTGCCCGCGATCCACTTGGGACCATGTCCATAGTTTAGCACATACACAGGGTCATTCAGATCAATTTCCTGTGACACAGTGGCGCAACCATCGTTTACATTTTGTTGCTGCCGCCTGCTCTCTACCTGATCATGCAGGTTGGGGTGAACCAGCGAGAGTCTGGTTTTAAATGTCCTTTTCATGAATAGCTCAGTCAGGGGCACCTCTGTGAGTGAGTGGGGTCTCGTGCGGTAGCTGAGCAGTACTCGGGACAGGCGGGTTTGGAGTGAGCCTTCTGTGACTCGTTTAAGGCTCTGTTTGATGGTTTGTACTGCCCGCTCTGCCTGCCCATTCGAGGCTGGTTTAAAGGGGGCCGAGGTGACATATTTGATCCCATTGCGGGTCATGAATTCTTTAAATTCGGCACTGGTGAAACATGGCCCATTGTCACTGACCAGTATGTCAGGCAGGCCGTGAGTGGCAAACATGGCCCTTAGGCTTTCAATGGTGGCGGTGGCGGTGCTTCCCGACATTATTTCACATTCAATCCATTTTGAAAAAGCATCCACCACCACCAGGAACATTTTACCGAGAAACGGGCCCGCATAGTCGACATAGATCCTTGACCATGGTCTGGAGGGCCAGGACCACAAACCTACTGGTGCCTCTCTGGGCGCGTTGCTCAACTGAGCACATGCGCTGCATTGCCGTACACAGGACTCTAAGTCAGAGTCGATACCGGGCCACCACACGTGGGATCTGGCTATCGCTTTCATCATTACTATACCCGGGTGTGTGCTGTGGAGATCCGAGATGAATGTCTCCCTGCCCATTTTTGGTAGCAGTGGTTACCCCACAACAGGCAGTCTGCCTGAATGGACAGCTCGTCATTTCGCCGCTAGAACGGCTTGATTGGCTCTTGCATTTCAATGGGGATGCTGGCCCAGCTCCCATGCAGTACACAGTTTTTTACTCGGGACAGCAGAGGATCTTGGCTGGTCCAAGTCCTAATCTGGCAGGCCGTGACAGGTGATATATAATTTTCAAACGCATCCATGACCATCAACAAGTCTGCGGGCTGCGCCACCATCAACAAGTTTGCAGGCTGCACCATTTCCACCCCGTGGTGGGCAATGCTAGCCGACTGGGAGCATCCGCACAGTTCTTGGTGCCTGGCCTGTGGCGGATGGTATAGTTATACGCTGATAGCGCGAGTGCCCACCTTTGTATGCGGACTGAGGCATTAGTATTTATCCCCTTGTTTTCAGTGAACAGGGATATGAGGGGCTTGTAATCGGTTTCCAGCTCAAATTTGAGGCCAAACAGGTACTGATGCATTTTCTTTACCCTGAACACACACGCTAATGCCTCTTTCTCAATCATGCTGTAGGCCCTTTCGGCCTTAGACAAGCTCCTGGAAGCATAGGCGACAGGTTGTAACTTCCCCGCAACATTAGCTTGTTGTAATACATACCCGACTCCATACGACGACGTGTCACATGCTAGCACAAGTCTTTTACACGGGTTATACAATACAAGCAGCTTGTTGGAGCATAAAATGTTTCTGGCTTTCTCAAAAGCAATTACTTGGTTTTTTCCCCATACCCAGTTCTCACCTTTGCGCAATAACACATGTAGGGGCTCTAAAAGGGTGCTTAACCCCGGTAGGAAGTTACAAAAATAGTTGAGGAGTCCCAGGAACGACCGCAGCTCCGTAACGTTCTGTGGCCTGGGCGCGTTCCTGATAGGCTTTGTCTTGGCGTCTGTGGGCCGAATGCCATCCGCTGCAATTTTTCTCACAAAAACTCCACTTCTGTTGCGATGAAGTTGCACTTCAACCTCTTCAGCCGCAGCCCCACGCGATCCAGTCGCTGGAAGACCTCCTCCAGGTTTTGTAGGTGCTCAACGGTGTCCTGACCCGTGACCAATATGTCGTCCTGAAAAACCACCGTGCATGGTACCGACTTGAGTAGGCTCTCCATGTTTCTCTGGAAGATTGCTGCAGCCGACCGAATTCCAAACGGGCATCTGTTGTAGATGAACAGTCCCTTGTGCGTGTTGATGCAGGTGAGGCCCTTCGAAGACTCCTCCAGCTCCTGCGTCATGTAGGTTGAAGTCGGGTCGAGCTTGGTGAACGTCTTGCCTCCTGCCAGTAGGTCGTCTGCCTTAGATAGCGGGTATTGGTCCTGTAGCGAGAAACGATGAATAGTTACTTTATAATCGCCGCAAATCCTGACCGTGCCATCACTTTTGAGTACTGGAACAATTGGGCTGGCCCACTCACTTAATTCCACTGGGGAGATGATGCCCTCGCATTGCAGCCTGTCCAGCTCGACTTCCACTCTCTCCCTCATCATGTGAGGTACTGTTCGTGCCTTGTGGTGAATGGGTCGTGCCTCTGGGACCAAGTGGATCTGCACCTTCGCCCCGGAAAAGTTTCCAATGCCTGGCTCAAAAAGGGAAGGAAATTTGTTAAGAACCTGGGTACATGAGGCCTCAGAGACATATGATAGCACTCTGATGTCATCCCAGTTCCAGCGGATTTCGCCCAGCCAGCTCCTTCCAAGCATTGTGGGGCCATCGCCCGGAACAATCCAGAGTGGCAGTTCGTGCACTGTGCCCTCGTAGGTGACCTTGACCATGGCACTGCCCAGCACAGTGATAAGCTCTTTGGTGTACGTTCTCAGTTTCGTGTGGATGGGGCTCAGGGCTGGTCTGAGTGCCTTGTTGCATCACAGTCTCTGAAACATCTTTTTACTCATGATGGATTGGCTAACGCCAGTGTCCAGTTCCATGGCTACGGGTAAGCCATTCAATTTTACGTTGAGCATTATAGGTGGATATTTCGTCTCAAATGTGTGCACCCAGTGTACTTCAGCATCTGCCTCCTCTCTCTGAGGCTCGAAATTGCTTTGATCCACCATGGACCAATCTTCCTCTGCCACATGGTGGTTAGCAGGTTTTGCAGAGCTTGCAGCTCGTTTGCAAGCTCGTTCGAGGTGCCCCATTGTTCCACAGCTTTTGCAAACATACCCTTTGAAGCGGCATGAATAGGCTGAATGGAAGCCTCCACAACGCCAACAAGGTGTGAATTGCCTTATATTCATTTTTTGTTGGAGACTCTGAGTCATCTGGGTCACCTGAGGCCTGCTGGCAATTGCAGACTCGTGGGTTCTGCCCTGTACATTTCTGCTCGCAAACACAGTTCCAGTTAATTTATGAACATTGGTAGCACTTGTGTGCTGAGAGATTTGTTTGGTGTTATCACTGGTGGACATAAACGCCTGTGCTATCGCAATGGCCTTACTGAGGGTCTGTGTCTCTACAGTCAAAAGTTTTCATGGGACGGTCTCGTTGCCAATGCCCAGTACAAAAAAAGTCTCTGAGCATTTGCTCCAGGTAGCCATCAAACTCACATTGTCCTGCAAGTCGCCTTAGCTCGGCGACGTAGCTCGCCACTTCCTGACCTTCAGATCGCTGGCACGTGTAGAACCGATACCTTGCCATCAGCACGCTCTCCCTTGGGTTAACATGCTCCCGAACCAGTGTACACAGCTCCTCATACGACTTATCTGTGGGTTTCACTGGAGCCAGAAGATTCTTCATGAGGCTGTAGGTCGGTGCCCCGCAGACTTTGAGGAGGACCGCTCTCCTTTTTGCAGCGCTTCCTTCTCCGTCCAGCTCGTTGGCTACAAAGTACTGGTCTAGCCGTTCGACATAGGTTTCCCAGTCCTCACCCTCCGAGAACTTCTCCAGGATGCCCACAGTTTGCTGCATCTTTGCGTTGGAATCGTATTCTCGTCGCCAGTTTTTGTATTCCTAACACAGATGAGGCTGCACACAGGGAGGTTAAAGCAACAGTGACCTCAGTCTTTAATAAAACACTCCAGAGTGAGGAACAGGCCTTAGGGGGCCGGCTTATATACAGTGCTCCCAAGGGATGCTGGAATCCCTTGGGACTTCAGGGGATGAGCTCCCTGGTGGCGGAACACGGGAGTGCATGCTTTACAGATGCACAACAGGGAGTATCTCTGTTGTATTTTTCAAATTAAAGCTGGACTGATGACCATGCTGAATAATTATGGATAAATATGGGACTGAAAATCATTGTTTGTAATTTTGCTGGTCAAATGTTGCTAGTGGTTGCATTGCAGGCTAACAAAGTCTTAAAATAAAAAGTATTTTGCTGATGAGACAGCAATACATTTGCATCCAATTGCTTTTAAAAGTACTGTTAATGTACATTTCACTTAATATTATTCAACATGGTCACTTGTATACCTGTCCTACAGTGTACAACCATCAACAGATGGCAATGGCCAACATATGGCAACCACTAGTACCACATTCAGATTACTACACAAAAGGAGATAACTTACTGGCTGAACCTGATCCTTCTATAGTTTTCAAGTCCTGAAAGCAAATGAAAGAAAACCTTATTTGAATAAATTCACTCACAATGTCACATTAATACATTTAAAATGATTGGGTTTCCTCCAAAGTTGCAACGAGTATGTCTTCATACTGTTTTATTTAGAGTCCTTACTTATTGATGAGAAGTGTGCAGATAGACGACATGGGAAGTTAAAAGTAGACGGTGCCATTCTTGCACAGCATTAATATCTATCTCTGTTATGGCCCCGTACATTTAACATGCAGTTTATCTGAGAATGTATGTTTACAAATTTAAAACACAAAAAATTTACAAATGAACTTCAAAAAAAATTAGCTTCTATAAGATGGACTAGAAATAGGCCCTGCTCCCCCCTCATACTAACTCTGAGCAACTTCAAGAAAAACGACCCTAATTATCCTTTCAGTTGCTCTGTCTTCACCCAGCAAAGTTCTCACCGAGATCCTGTACACACTTGTGCTGCAAAGGATAATTCCACTTTGATAATTATTAATCTGACAAGCAAGACGGTATCTGACTTATTTATTGCAACAATGTTTTTATTACAGTAACGACAGCAACAACACCTTACAGTTTTATATAGGGCCTTTAAAGTTGAAAAATATACCAAGGTGCTTACTTTTTATTCTTGTCTCAGAATTTTTGGACACAGTGAGTGAAGAATCAAATAACATGCTTATGTTTAGTTCAACTTCCGTCTTAGCAAGCTGCATTCTGTGCATATAATACATATGATTCACGTTTTTCCCTTCTACCATGTAGTATCTTGCATTTGTCTGTATTGAACTTCATTTGCCATTATCGGGTCGGATGCATATCCGATCAAGCTCTCATTGCAAGATTTAGTAACCAACCACAGTGAAATTTGGGGATTTCATTTCCTCCTTTTCTGCCCTCTGCATGGGCTCAAGATTAAGTGCAAAGTTGAATGAAAACTGATCTGATTTATGTTTGCGCACTATTGGAAGAGAAACCAATTATTTGCAAATGCTATGTTAATTGTTTGAGTTTGAATCAATTAGGGGCTACTTTATGTGTTCCTCGTAACAGAAATTGATATAGCTAATCCCTAAAAAGGAAACGCACATTCCTCCCCTTATAAAATGCTTTAATAAAACTTGGCGAACATTTTAAGGCACCCTCTAATATGGAAGCTATATTAATGTGGGTATAAATGGATGGAAGGATTAACCCAAGGATCTATAAACATGTGAGTGGGACATCTGTAATGGGTAAAATAATAGAAAATGAAAACAAACAGAATGATGAAAGAACCAGAATGGTGAGGCATCGGGAGAAAGATGGGGTTGATATTTGTTTTCAGAGCCTGGGCGGTAATCTGGCAAGGCAGATGCACCCATCCACCAGAACCCTTGCTGCTGACCTTGGGGCACTGCAGCAGCCAGAAGACCCTCAGTCCTCAAGATCCTGTTGGAGAAAAACAAAAAGGTACTTACCTGACCTGTTCCTTTTTGGTATGCTCCCAGGCTCCTCTTGACCCTGCAAACTGAGGAGGGTCTCGACATACACCCCACAGCCAGCTTTTAGGGGCACTCCTGCATTTGGGCATATCATGTATGTATATGGAGAAAGTTGAAGTTGAAGTGGAAGGGCTGGGATTGCCCATTTCTGTCTCATTTTCCTCTTGTAGATGTACACCCAGGTCTGCTCTTTTGGGAAAGCCCCAGTAATCCTAGATCACTGTAGTGGGGACAGAGACCTGATGTAGAAGGCCTCCACCTCACTTTTCTATCCATAATGCTTGGGAACTGAGCATTTCCCAGGCCAAGTGCTGATGAAACTCAGCCCTGTAGTGTAAATACACCCTGATGAAACTACCTTTACTGCTAGTATTGATGGATTTCAGTTTATACTTTAGCTGTAAGCTAAGTTGTCGCAAATGAAATACAGTACTAAGTTTAGTTTTGTAGTAGTAAATAAAGCATTTATGCAGATAGCACATATGGTGTATATATCTGAAGTTGATATAGTGATAAACATGCTTGAGGGCATTTAATTGTAGTATTAAATTCCTTCAATACTCACTCAAAACAAATTGGCACATAACAATGCCACAAATTTTAGATTGGCACATGGTATTTAATAGACAATTAATATAGAATATGTAATTTTTAATGTTAAGTATACAATTTCTGACTCTATACTTATACTACACATTTCCCAAAAGAACATTTAACAAGTAACTATCTTTTTTAAAGTAAGTGTACTCAAATGTTAAAATAAATTCTGCATGACTCTCTTTTCTTCTCTCCGGCATAGATTATTCTAGTTCTGCAGTACCTATTTCAGACATCATTTAAATGAAAAAAAATGTTCTGAAAAGAACACGTGCTAGAATAGCACAAATCGATAACTGTCTAGTATTATAATTTCTCTGACTATTTCTGTTGATTTGGAAAAATGGAATACTTTGAAGCAGATATAAATCTTGATGCAACAAATGAACTGGATACAGATGACAACGAAGACCTTTTGGAAAAAATGGATGATTATCAATTCACCAGATTTGTGGAGAACCACTGCATTAATTTGCGACAATCACACGACATCTTGGATGAAGAATGGATTAAACAAGGATCAGAGAATTCTTTAGTGTGGGAGAAATCCTTTGAACACAGTATACTTCTGGATGTGGATGACAATTTCAACTTAAATTTTAGTGAAGTATGTGATTCCTATACCATCTGCCTCTCTCAGTTGTCAGCAGAAGATGCAGGTTTGTAAATGTGATTACTATTAATGATTCTGGAAGGGGTTTCTACTTTCTAATGTCCTCAAAGGAAACAAAATATTTCTAGGATATTGCACTGATATCAATCATGTACTAGTGCATTAACTCTACAACAGTCACATTGCAAGTGAATGATGAAAGTCTTTGTTATCTTCTCAGAATCAGCTTCTCAGTATCAGCTGTAATACGCCATCAGTGGTACAATATTTAATTTACTCTGACGTTTAATTCCAAGATCATTTTTAAGAAGGTTTGCAGTCTGGAATGTACACACACTGAAGATATTAGGTGTAATCTTTCCTGTGGAAAAAAACAAATACTGTACAGTATTTTCAATTACCAGGCATTGTAAGCAACCCTAAATGAAGATCTGTACTTTATATTAAAAATAACAATTAAATATTTGAATGTTTTGCATTCACTTGTAATTAATTTATCCAACACTACAACTCAATTCTTGGCTCCTGCATAAATCAGAAGTGACATGGTGGCTGAAACCTAACTCGCCCTAAGTAGAGTCAACAGCATGAAAGGACTATTTACAGTCTGCAAAATGCTTTATTCTCTTTCCCCTCTCTTTCCCCTCTCTTTCCAAACTTCGGAACTCAAAATGATGGACCTCAAGATGTTAATAAGGAGTCCTGTGATTTTTATTATTTGTATGATTGACAATTTTGGCCTATGATTGTAAATGCAATCTGCTTCTAAACTTCTGTAATACCAACTTTAATGACTGAAGGATTTTGAAGGATTAAAAAAAAACTTGAGGAAATCAAAGTCAAACAACTACATGTTGCTGCTGCATTTCACACTTCTCCCCATACTCTTTATTTGTGCTCCGAAGGCCCAACAAGGCAGTTTTCATAGATGGGTCTGTGCCTCCGATGAACTGAAACTTGCATACCTCATATATGCAATGAATTGGTTGCAGTGCTGCAGGATTAACAACAACCACAACTTGTATTTATATAGCGCTATTAACATAGTAAAACTTCCCAAGGCATTTCACAAGAGCGAAATCAGACAAAAATTGACACTGAGCCACACAGAGAGACATTGGGACAGGTGACCAAATGTTTAGTCAAAGACGTGAGTCTTAAAGGAGAAGAGAGAAGGGGTAGGGATTTAGAGCGGGCATTCCAGAGCCTAGGTGGCTGAAGGGCTGGCCGGCAATAGTGGGACGAAGGAAGTGGGGGATGCACAAGAGGCCAGAGTTGGAGGAATGCCGAGTTCTCAGAGGATTGTAGGACTGAGTAGGTTACAGAGATAGGGAGGGTCAAAGAGGGAATAGAACACGAGAATGTGAATTTTAAAATAGTTGGTGGACCGGGAGCCAATGGACCAGGAGCCAATGTAGATCAGTGAACACACAGGTGATCGGGTTAGGATACCGCATCAAAGTTTTGATGAGTTCAGATTTATGGACCGTGGAAGATGAGAGGCTGGCTGGGAGAGCATTGGAATAATCGAGTCTGAAGATAACAACAGCATGGATAAGGGCTTTAGTAACAGATGGCCTGATACCTTTCTGATTGCAACAGGCAGCGAAACACTACTGTAGAACTGCTAATCAGCATTTACACTACAATTGTAATGGTGGATAGTAGTATTGCATTGACACTGCAGTTTAAATGCAGCCTGATGTAGCAGATATATACAAAAAAGGGGTTTACTCACAGTGAGAAATCACATATGTGTAGTAATAATGAGAACAGATACGAGTTGCTCTGAAATTTATAGCATCTAACAGTTTGATCTGTAATTCTAATGATTTGAATTGGGTTAGGTGAGCTAACGGACCTTAAATTCCTTAAAGTTAATCCTAACTAAATGTCTTACTCAATTTTAGTGATATTATTAGAGAAAACTATTGAAATTCCTCCATTTATAATATATTCAAAATCTTATGTCTGCATGCACTTCTTGTCTACAAACCTTGCTCTCTCTTGACACTCTTGTTTCAACTTTTTCCAATTATAAACACCTAGGGAGTGAAGAGTTGCCTACAAGAATGATCTAAGACACTAAACACAAAGTCAAATAGTCTAATAAGTACCAAAAACATAACACGGATGTGTTGACCTCTCTCCTAAAATTTAATTATGGCAAGGGAGATTTCCTGCTCGCTCAAATTTTAAATTGAAGTAAAGTAAATTTTAAAAGTGCCCAAGAGATCCAATAGACTCGCTGAGCACCTTGTAAAACCAGGTACGACACCGGATTTACAGTCCATGCAATGTCAGACCGAAGCGATGTGAGAATACTACCTCCAACCCTCCAAAATTGTCCAGGAGTTTCCAGTAATTAATGATTAATCTCCTAGACACTCATGTGAGCAAACCAGGGGAAAAATCATAGGGGCATTTAAAAACAAAAGTTACATTTTCTTTGATACTTTCATTTTATTGGGGATGGAAAAAAGGCTGTTTTACTGGGTTGGAGGTAGGAGATCACATGATGAAACCTCCAGGAATATGTTCAGCTAAAGTTGGCAACCCTACCTCCAGGGAGTATCAGTCCACTTTGTTGTGGAGTCATTTTAATATTTTGGGTGAGCTGCTGTACCTGCCATGCCTCCAGAAGCAGCACGCTGCTTTAGTGCTTTCCAAATTGGGCCGGCAGCGAACCTAAAGTAAGTCCGGAGTTGGGGGTAAGTGGAGAACAAGAGGACTCCTGCTCCTCCCGGCTCCATAATAAGTATATGAAAAAAATGACCTTTTCAATGATGGCCTCCAGTAGTCCCTTTAAGAACTGCTGGTTAGCCAGTAATCCTGAGTTCAAACAAGCCTGAATTTCTGGAATGATCCTTAGGGAGTGGGACATAGCCCCACAAAATTGGTCTTTTTTGCCCCAGTTGTTCACCTGGAAAATGGACACAACGAGATCTAATTTCTACTCCGCAGAGTACTCTTCTGTAGGTTGCAGAGCAGCAGGTGCTGCCCTTTTCCCACCCTGATCCAATTATCTTACTAACTTTGTCAGAGGATAGCAACAGAAACCATGACAATTTTGCCATGGTGATGGATACAGAATTGAAAGAATCAGAAGTTCCCTATAATTAAGATTTTAGGGCTCCACCAGCTATTTTTCTCATGTGTGCAATTGAGGCCCTTGCTGCCAATGAATCCAAATATGACCTAATATGCATAATATCTAGTGATGTAGATTTGTCCAGCATTGAACATAACACTCTTGCTCACTTGTGTTTCGCTGACTGGAGTTAGCACAAGAATAAGTTCAAGCACAAGCTGTCTCCTGCACTCAGAAATAAGTAGGTCCTGGCTGCAGAGCTGTGCGTCAAAGTAGACTTCAAAAGGTATCAGTGTCTTCTCCTCTTGGAAACCTGACTCAAATCCTCCACAGTCGATCAGGAGAACCCCTAATGAAATTCTGGGTGCCCATTTTTTGCCAAACCCCTCTCTTAACTACCAAGGATTAAAAAGACATTGCAATATACAATATACTGAAAAGTTATTTTCTGGTTTTTAATTGAAGATTCATTTCCCACAAACCTTATTTCAGTGAGGACATCATCATTCAACTACTGTGTGGGAAACTTTTGTGCGTGTGTGGAGGGGGCAGGAGAAAGGAGTTAAAATTTGTATAATTTGAAGAATAAAATGACAAATGGGGGGGAAAAAAGTGTATTATTTCATTCTCTTTTTGAATTATGGGAATAAAAGAAAGTACTTTGAATCTTAATCAAAATAGAGTCATACAATATTTATGTAACTTGGCAATAAACGTTACAACATTTTGTAAGAGTTTCTAGTTGATTTGATTAGATTTTGAACAATATATGGCTTGGATTGAGTTGAGTACCATGAAAATTAAATAAATTACTGAAAATAAAACAGGATTTCTATTATGACAATGTTTCTCTGTTTCTACAATAGATGATATTGGCAATATTGAAAATGAATATGATGGCAGTGATGAGGATGAAATACTAACCACTAAAGAAACTCAGTATGAACATAACCAAGATATTCACAGTTCTAGCTATTCAGACAAACATGATGAAACAAAAGATAATTTGGAAAGTAGTTTTCAAGAGTATAAACTACAGGACATAGCTGGCAATACCACTGACGAGGAGCAGGAAGAGCTGCCTTATGATGATAACTTACAGAATCTTAGTGAACATCATACAGATGAGAATCCTGATTTAGTTGATCACATGTCACCATTAAGTAGGCTTGTTACGAACCAGTCAGATTATGTGCCTGATAGTGGGATGACCCAAACGATCCCATTTAGAGATCAAAGATCCATTGTGGAAAATGCAATCTTCCAAAAAGAAGTGCCTGACAATGAGCTCAGTACAGAAGCTGAAGCTTCTAGTCATAAAAGTAAAAGTGAACTTAATACTATTTTATCAGAGGATATGACTGCTATATTAGTATCCAAACATGGAACCAAATTAGAAAATGGCTTTCCAGTTGAACACAATCAGCTGAGTGCTGGAAGATCAAGCATTGCTGAATCACTCCTGCGTTACTTCTCTGAGGAAGACTTGGCACTTAGTTCATCTATGTACATTGACTCTGAGACTTTACCAGAAACCTCTTTTACAGACAGTATTGAGGAAACTGTAATTAAAAACCATATTTCATCAATAGCTAGTAATGATTTACTCATAAACATTAACACATTTACATCAGAAGCAGACCTTTCAAGGAAACAAGAGATAGATGACAAATTTGCAAATGAAGAAAAAGTGATACAAGATGAAAATGATTCATCCTACAGTGGGCCTGCTCAAGGGAACGTGGAAAATAATGGCACCTATAAAAAAAAGACAAGTTGGGGACCAGAGACTCCACCGAAAATAATACAGGAAGAGAATGCACAAGCACCACTTAGTCTTAAAACAATATCAGGAATTACTCAAACCCCTATGTTGAAAATGGGAAGAACAATTTCTTACAATGAAATCAAATATGGTAAAGGGAAACAACATTATCCTCTGCCTGACTTTTCCAAAGTTGCACCCAAGGTCAAAATTCCCAAGAGGAATACTTCCAATAATTATAATCTTCCAAGATCAAGAATAAAAAAGACAAAATCTTCGCCCAACTCATCAGAAAATCCCCATGCCATTTATAAATCAGCTATAGATGTAGTACAAGAGGTACTGGATAGCACACAACCTGCAGTAATCCCTACAAGAACGGAATTTAATAACAAAAGACAGTATGTGGAAGCAAATCATAGCCCTGAACTTTTTCAACAATTGCAGGTAATTAAAAATTAGTGGCCTAGAAATTAATTTGTGCCCGAATTGGCGCGATGCAGCGCATGCGCCTAATGAGGCCAGCAGCAGGACCACAGCTAACTGGTCCATCAACCTCTTTAGGATAATACCAGCCATTCATGGCCCCAGGCAGTTCACCAATTGTTCACAAGATAGGCAGGGTTGGAAGGGGTGGTCTCCGTTTTTTAATGTGAAGCAGGGAGGAATACTGTTCCTTCCGGCTCCACAATAAGGTAAGTAAGGTGCCGCATACTGCAGTCGTTTGCATTTCAATTTGGCAAAAGGGCGTTAGGCCGCCGATTTACATATGCAATAGGACTAACTGCATTTCAAATAATGCTCTGATTGCTTACTGAGCAGCCCTAACCAATATGACGGGCAGCGCATATCTGACATGGAATGTGTTATGTATGAAGAAAGAGTCAGACTGAATACTGTGAGCTCAAAGTAAAGTGTGACCTTAGTCTTTTATTGCAGGTCTCCAGAGTGCCTCTCCAACTTGTGAGGCCTCCTTAAATACCTGTGCTCCCAAGGGATTAAGGGATCCCTTGGGATTCCAAGGGATGAGCTCTCTGGTGGTTGTACAGGGTATATACAAGTTCATATATATAACAACACTCCCCTCCCAAAGTCAACAGTGTAACTATTTACAAGATGAGTTGATCTGGAGCCCTTCTTGCCCTGGTTGATCGTCTCGGTGTGAATGCTGGTATTGGTGGATCATCTGTTAAGCCCTCGCTGGACTGCTGTGCAGCTGGCCTTGCTGGGCTACCTGGTGTGGTGGGTCCTGCTGGGCTGCTGTGGATGATGGGTTCTGCTTCGTGGCCAACCGCGGTGCCGGTTGCCACTGGTGTGTATGTTGGGGGGTCAAAGAAGGTAGGGTCCAAAGTGGGTTGCTCAGGATAGTCCGTGAATCTGAGTTTGATTTGGTCCAAGTGTTTCCAGTGAATGAGTCCATTTGAAAGTTTGACCTGAAACACCCTGCCCCCCTCTTTGGCCACGACAGTGCCGGGAAGCCAGTTGGGACCTTGTCCATAATTCAATACAAACACAAGGTCATTGATTTCACTCTCGTATGACATATTTGCGCTATCATTGTATGTACTTTGTTGAAGCCGCCTGCTCTCTACCTGTTCATGTAGATCGGGGTGAACTAACGAGAGCCTTGTCTTAAGTGCTCTTTTCATGAGCAGTTCAGCAGATGGGATCCCAGTGAGCGAGTGGGGTCTCGTGCGGTAGCTAAGCAGGACTCGGGATAGGCGAGTCTGCAGTGAGCCTTCCGTTACCCTCTTCAAGCCCTGCTTGATGGTTTGCACTGCTCTCTCTGCCTGACCATTGGATGCTGGTTTAAATGGGGCAGATGTAACATGTTTGATCCCGTTACAGGTCATGAATTCTTTGAACTCGGCACTGGTAAAACATGGCCCGTTGTCGCTCACCAGGACATTGGGCAGGCCGTGCGTGGCAAACCTGGCCCGCAGGCTTTCAGTAGTGGCAGCGGACATGCTTGCCGACGTTATATCTCATTCAATCCATTTGGAGTACGCATCTACAACCACAAGGAACATTTTACTTAAGAACGGGCCTGCATAGTCGACATGGACCCTAGACCATGGTTTGGAGGGCTAAGACCATAAACTTAGTGGCGCCTCCCTGGGTGCATTGCTTAACTGCGAGCATGTATTACATCTGTGCATGCAGTACTCTTAAGTCCACATTGATACCGGGCCACCACACGTGGGATCTGGCTATCGCTTTCAGCATTGCGATGCCTGGGTGGGTACTGTGGAGGTCATTGATGAAGGTGCCTCTGCCCTTCTTGGGAACCACTATCTGATTACCCCACAGAAGGCAGTCTACCTGTATAGACATTTCATCTTTGCACCGCTAGAATGGCTTTATCTCTTCCTGCATTTCCACTGGGACACTGGATCAGCTCCCGTGAAGCACACAGTTTTTGACTAGGGACAATAAGGGGTCCTGGCTTGCTGGCTCGTCCAGGTTTTAATCTGCTGGTCTGTGACGGGTGATTGCTCACTCTCAAATGCTTCCATGACCATGACTAAATCTGCGGGTTGCGCCATTTCCACCCCCGTAGTGGGCAATGGCAGCCTACTGAGAGCATGGCGCAGTTTTCTGTGGCGGATGGCATAGTTGTATGGGAACAACGTGAGCGCCCATCTCTGGATGCGGGCCGATGCATTACTATTTATCCCCTTACTCTTGGAAAACAGGGATATAAGTGGCTTATGGTCCGTTTCCAATTCGAATTTTAGCCCAAACAGATATTGATGCATTTTCTTTATCCCATAGACACACGCTAACGCTTCTTTTTCAATCGTTCTGTAGGCTCTCTCAGCCTTAGACAGACTCCTGATGCATAAGCAACCAGTTGCAATTTCTCAAAATCATTAGCTTGTTGCAATACACACCCGACGCCATATGACGACGCATCACATGCTAGTACCAAACGCTTACATGGATCATACAACACAAGCAATTTGTTTGAGCATAACAATTTTCTAGCTTTTACAAAGGCATTTTCTTGGCTTTTGCCCCATACCCATTCGTCCCCTTTATGCAGTAAGGCGTGCAGTGGTTCTAACAGTGTGCTGAGACCCGGTAAGAAGTTACCAAAGTAGTTCAGGAATCCTAGAAACGACCGCAGCTCCATCACGTTCTGTGGCCTCGGCGCATTCTCGATTGCCTCAGTCTTTGAATCAGTGGGCCTGATGCCGTCCGCCGCGATCCTCCTCCCCAGGAACTCCACTTCAGGCACCAGGGAAACGCACTTCGAGCATTTTAACCTGAGCCCCACACGGTTGAGTCAACGAAGAACCTGCTCCAGGTTCTGCAGATGCTCGACTGTGTCCCGACCTGTAACCAAGATGTCGCCCTGGAAGACCACTGTGCGCAGTACAGACTTCAGTAAGCTTTCCATGTTTCCCTGGAATATCGCCGCCAATGATTGAATTTCAAACGGGCATCTGTCATAAATGAAGAGATCTTTGTGTGTGTTGATGCAGGAGAGGCCCTTTGATGATTCCTCCAGCTCCTGCGTCATGGAGGCTGAAGTCAAATCCAACGTCTTTCCTCCCGCCAGCGTTGCAAAAAGATCGTCAGCCTTTGGTAGTGGGTATTGGCCCTGCAAGGGAAAACGATTGATAGTTACTTTGTAATCGCCACAGATTCTGACGGTGCTGTCTCCCTTGAGGACTGGAACGATCGGACTGGCCCACTCGTTGAATTCGATCGGTGAAATTATGCCCTCTCTTTGCAGCCGGCCTAGCTCGATCTCTATCCTTTCTCTCATCATGTACGGTACTGCTCTCGCCTTGTGATGAATGGGTCGCGCCCTCGGAATTAGGTGGATCTGCACTTTTGCTCCTTGGAATTTCCCGATGCCTGGTTCGAACAGCAAAGGGAACTTGTTGAAGAACTGGGCGCGCAAAGTGTTGTCAGTGCGATAGCACTCGGACGTTGTCCCAGTTCTTTCCCAGCCAGCTCCTGCCGAGCAGCGTGGGACCATCGCCTGGTACCGCCCAGAGTGGTAGCTTGTGCACCGCTCCATTGTAGGAGGCCTTTACGGTAGCACTGCTGATTACTGGAATCAGTTCTTTTGTGTAAGTTCTTAGTTTCGTGTGAATTGGAGTTAAGATTGGCCTTGAGGCCTTGCTGCACCACAATTTTTCGAAAGTCTTTTTGCTCATGATGGACTGGCTCGCGCCCGTGTCCAGCTCCATTGACACTGGGAGTCCATTTAGTTCAACATTCAGCATTATCGAGGGACACTTTGTGGTAAATGTGTGCACCCCATGTACCTCTGCCTCCTCGGTCTGAGGCTGTGGTTCGTCGTGATCCGCCGTGGATCTGTCCTCTTCTGCAACATGGTGGTTTGCAGGATTAACAGGGTTTGCACCTCGTCTGCACATACGTTGGAGGTGTCCCATTGTTCCACAGCCCTTGCAAACGTACCCTTTGAAGCGGCATGAATGGAAACGACGATCACCCCCGCAGCGCTAACAAGGTGTTAATGACATTCATCACCCTTGATGGTGGACTGTGAGACATCTGCAGACGTGCAGCTGCATGCATGTGTGACCTGCCCTGTATGTTGCGATTTGAAAACAACATCACTTTGTTCACAGCACTTGTAGCAGCACTTGTATGCTGAGAGATTTGCTTAGTATTGTCACTGGTGGCAATGAACGCCTGGTCTATCGCGATGGCCTTACTCAAGGTTGGGGTCTCTACAATCAGAAGTTTGCGAAGCATGGTTTCGTGGCCAATGTCAAGTACGAAAAAGTCTCTGAGCATATGCTCCAAATGTCCTTCAAATTCGCAATGTCCTGCAAGACGTCTTAGCTCGGCGCCATAACTCGTCACTTCCTGGCCTTCAGACCTTTTGTAGAACCAGTACCTCGCCATCAGAACGTTTTCCTTCGGGTTCAAATGCTCCCGGACCAGTGTGCACAAATCATCGCACGATTTCTCCATGGATTTCGCTGGAGTAAGCAGATTTTTCATGAGGCCATACGTTGGTGCCTCGCAGACGGTGAGGAGAATCGCCCTTCATTTGGCAGCGTTCTCTTCGCCATCCAGCTCGTTGGCTACGAAGTATTGGTCGAGTCACTCCACAAAGGTTTCCCAATCATCTCCCTCTGAGAATTTCTCCAGGATGCCCACTGTTCTCTGCATCTTTGGGTTCGCTATCTGTATCTCATCGGCAGTTGTTATGTATGAAGAAAGAGTCAGACTGAACACTATGAGCTCAAAGTAAAGTGTGATCTTAGTCTTTTATTGCAGGTCTCCAGTGTGCCTCTCCAACCTGTGAGGCCTCCTTAGATACTTGTGCTCCCAAGGGATTATGGGATCCCTTGGGACTCCAGGGGATGAGCCCTCTGGTGGCTGTACAGGGTAAACAGAATGAGCGTGTGTATGCCGTCCATTACATTGGACCCTATAAAATGGGCACAGAACCATCTATGTTTATTTCCATTTCACCACTAGTTCTCTTGCATTCTCGTGGTTTGACTTTCCCGAAGAATCATGTAGAGAACAGTACAAATACATAGGATGGAGTTTCTGCTTCTACACTCATTAGCCTGTGATTTCTTTGACCGCTCGCTTTAATGGGTGAGCGCAGAAGCAGAAAACTTCAACTGTAATGTTAGTTTTAACTAAATGGTGTTTAAAAAGTACATATTTTCTATAGAAAGTTATCAATAGATGTGATTTTACAACATTCTGGCAATAAATCTATGTTACGGTCTTGGAAAGTATAATAGGGGATGTGATGTATGATCATTTGGAAAGTTGAACAATTATTAGGCAATACATAACAAAGCTTTACAAAGCATAGGTCCTTTAAGGAAGTGACTAGAATGATGGGTGAAGATAGTCTGGATCATGTTTATCTTGACCTCCAAAAAGCATTTGATAAAGAATAATAGACAGTTGTTAGAAAAAAATCTGATCTTGTGTGAATACAGAAAGAGAAAGAAAGAAAGAGAGAAAGAAAGAACTTGCATTTATATAGCACCTTTCATGACCACCGAATGTTCCAAAGCGCTTTACATCCAATGACGTACTTTTGAAGTGTAGTCACTGTTGTAACATATGAATTGCGCCACAGCAAACTCCTACAAACTCCAATGTGATAATGACCAGCTAATCTGTTTTTGTTATGTTAATTGAGGGATAAATATAGGCCAGGACACTGGGGATAACTCCCCTGCTCTTCTTCGAATAGTTCCACGGGATCTTTTACGTCCACCTGAGAGAGCATCTTGGTTTAATATCTCATCCGAAAGACAGCAGCTCCCCATGACAGTGCAGCACTCCCTCAGTACTGCACTGGAGTGTCAGCCTAAACTTTTGTGCTCAAATCTCTGGGGTAGGACTTGCACCCACAACCTTCCGACTTCGAGGTGAGTAGGGCAATTATTACACTGGATATGTAGCTTGTTGTTGGGGTAAAAAGAAGACTTCACTTCCTCAAGGTGGACTCCCTGATATAAGGAATCGACACCTGCCTGTATTGTATAGCGCCCATGGAATCATGCAGACGAAACCTCGGTTAACCGGTTTTTATTCGAACATGCTCGGGAAATGTTCCGATGAACACTTCAAAGTACAAGAGTTCTACAAGCACAGTTAGACAATTTTTCGATTTGTGCAAACCCCCTCAAAACCACCGATTGGCCTACTGCTCAGACTGTCCCTGAGTGTGTCTCCTCCACCTGTCCATCTCCCATCACATGTCACCCTTCTGGAATGTGTTCAACTTTGCCTCAGTTTCTCATGATGTGTTGATTGACCTTGCTTCCCAGGTTATGCTATCTTTCTAGGCTGTTGATTCTCTACTGCTCTTGTTATTCAGTACTGAGTGTATGTTTTCATCTTCTATCAGTCTGTGCTAAAGGTCAATGCAGTGTTGGCTACTTATGATGGTTCATTAACCATCAGACATTGCTGCCTCCCTCTTAACCCAATGTAAGCGAGTGTATAAGCGTGCTTTACATACATAAGCGTGTTTTACATAATCAGTCAATATTACAATCCATACCATAAGATAGAGGAACTCCAGATTCCACAGAACCTCCTAATTCCCTTATGCTTCTTACTCAAGTGTACTTTTTACCCCCTTACACTTGTGAAATCACATAAGCAGAGGGTTATTATAGGAAAGATCTAATTTGGCCAGTTATGAGCGGAGTTTGTATTGAGTTGTTTAAGTCCACCCTTTTCATTACTGAGGAGGGCTTAAATGGAACTATTCTTAAATTCATCCATAATATGAAAATGAGCACGGGGACTTGTAGTTCAGAACAAACAATAATTCAGAACAGATAAGTTGATCATATATTAAAGGAACACAAATAGTATAAGGTTACTATAGGCAAAGTAATAGGGTTTTAGGTTCTATTATTTGGACTGTTCTACACAAAACTAAGAATACTATACTTAGTCTTCATAAGGCTTTGGTACAACCATACTTAGTGCATTGTGTTTAGTTTAATCCCCTCACATCAAGAAGAATAGAGATGCCCTGGAGAAGGTTCAGAGGAGAATGACCAGGACGATATCAAATATAATACTGGGCCCGAATTTGGTCAACCTACTGTCAGCTGCCGTCGAACTTTCTTGGTGGTCTCCCTGTTTTTTCAGCGGTCTCCCTTCCAAGCGAGGCCCTCACGCCGGAGGTTTGAAAAGACCTCTGGGGAGCGTCCATTGGTGTGCGCCGGCGTGCAACGCCAAAAAAAGTCCTCCCGCCCGCTCCCACCTGAGATTCATCCGAGCGGTCCTCCACTCCAACAGGAGAAAAGACCGCCGTGTGGAAGCAGGTCTTACCTGAACGGTAAGTATGAAGACCTGCAAGAAAAGGTTGGTGATATGTTTTGCTTTATTTCTTTTGCAGCGATTTTGTTTGATAGGGTCCCCTGAAGATTTTGTCATGTTTTGTTTTTTATTTGTTGAAGATTTTTTTTGCCGTTTCCCCTTCTCTGGGCCCAACTCTAGCCTTGACGTTACTTTGCCCAGGATTGCATTTGCTGCCCAAAATCCGACCTGCTGTCACCCAGAATTGGCGTGTAATGCCCAATTTTTCCGCTGGGCATTTTTTTCCCCCCATTTTTTCACCCAAATTCTACTCAAAGTACTGTCAGGATCTTAGCGGTCTTTTCGACGGTAAATGGGCGGAACTTAAGTTTGACCAAACTCGGGCCCTATAGGGAGTAGTGAGCACAGTCTTCTAGGGGATATGATTGAATTTTTAAAAATGTAATAATTTACATACAGGTTATTTTAAATTGAAATAAAAACAGAAAATGCTGGAAATACCCAACAGGTTAGGTAGCATCTGGGGCAAGAGAAACAAAGTTAACGTTTCAGGTCGACAACCTTTCATTAGAACTGGAAAAAGTTAGAGATGTAACAGGTTTTATGCAAGTACAGAGGCAAGGAAAGGGGGGAGGGGAGGAAAGAACAAAAGGGACGGTTTGTGATAAGGTAGGAGAGATTAAATGACAAAAGGGATGATGGTGCAAGGCAAAAGAGGATTGTAATGGGACAAGTAAAGAAACAAAAGATGGGCCTAGAGGAGATGTAAATGGCAATAGCAGAATCATTGCCAACAGCTGCTGTCCAAAAAAATGGAAGTGATAGTTATGATCTGAAATTGTTGAACTCAATGTTGAGTCCGGAAGGCTGTAAAGTGCCTAATCGAAAGATGAGGTGCCATTCCTTGAACTTCATTAGAACAGTATAGGAGGCCGAGATCAGAGTGGGACTGAAGTGGAGAATTAAATTGACAGGCGGCCAGAAGCTCAGGGTCACACTTGCTGACTGAACGGAGGCGTTCCGCAAAACGATCACCCAATGTAGAGGAGACCACATCATGCACAGCGAATACAGTAAATAAGTTGAAAGAACAACAACAACTTGTATTTATGTAGCGCCTTTAACATAGTAAAACATCCCTAGATGCTTCACAGGAGTGTTATAAGACAAAACAAATAAATTTGACACCGAGCCACATGACGAAATTACGGCAGATGCACTCCTCCCTTGAAAAGCTTGGTCAAAAAGGTAGGTTTTAAGGAGCGTCTTAAAGGGGGAAAGAGAGGCGGAAAGGTTAAGGGAGGAGGTTCAAGAGCTTGGGGCCGAGGCAGCTGAAGGCCACCAATGGTTGACCAGTTATAATCAGGGATGCTCAAGAGGGCAGAATTTGAGGAACATGGACATTTCGGGGGGTTGTGAGGCTGAAGGAGCTTATAGAGATATGGAGGGGCGAGGCCATGGAGGGATTTATAAACAAGGATGAGAATTTTGAAATTGAGATGTTGCTTAACTGGATGCCAATGTAAGTCAGCAAGCACAGGTGTGATGGGTGATCAGGACTTGGTGTGAGTTAGGACACAGGCTGCTAAGTTTTGGATGATCTCAAGTTTACATAGGGTAGAATGTGGGAGGCCAGCCAGGAGTGCGTTGGAGTAGTCAAGTCTAGAGGTAACAAAGGCATGGTGAGGGTTTCAGCAGCAGATGAGCTGAGGCAGGGACGGAGACGGGGAATGTTATGGAGGTGGAATTAGGCGGTTTTAGTTATGCCACAGATATGTGGCCGGAAGCTAATTTCAGGTTCAAATATGACACCTAGGTTGCGAACAGTCTGGCTCAGCCTCAGACAGATGATAGGGAGAGGGATGGAGTCGGTGGCTAGGGAATGCAGTTTGTGGCGGGGACCAAAGACTTCGGTCTTCCCAATATTTAATTGGAGAAAATTTCTGCTCATCGTGTACTGGATGTCAGACAAGCAGTCTGACAATTTAGAGACCATGGAGGGGTCGAGAGAAGTGGTGAGCTAGAGTTGGGTGTCGTCAATGAACATGCATATAAAATCTATATAGAGTCAGGTTTTGTAATACTTTCTGATAGAAGAGCACATTTCCAGTTATAGGGGTAAGTTGTTGGGTATTGAGTCATCGGCAGTCATGGTCTTCTGAAGCTTGTTTGATTACCCGCGAAGACAGGAATTTGCCAGAGTTTTTTTCTTCCTGAATTGGCTTCAGTTTTTTTTTGTTATTTGCCTTCTTCAGTAGTTAGTATAGTTGGTGGCTGACAAAGGTGTATGTGTGGTTACATCATCAATTGGATGGAGTGTGCTTGATGGGACTGATCTTTTTTCACTGTTTTTCTACATTCATATATATTCTATATATATGTATTAAACTGATAGAGGCACGATATTCTCTGGTACAATCCAGTTAAATGAATCCCAAATCATGGATTGTCAAATTATGTGGTGAAGTATCATTTTGTTGATCAATCATTCGACTTGTTAATGGGAGTCACCTATCACTGTCTAAGGCTGACCAAGTCTGTTTGCAACCATGGTGTCATATTTGATCATGAATTCAGCTTCCTACCTCGTATCCGTTCTATCACTAAGACTGCCCATTTCCACCTTCGTAATATCGCCTGTCTCCCTCTCCGCTCTTACCTCAACTTATCTGATGCCAAAATCCTCATGCATGCCTTTATCATCTCTAGACTGGACTATTCCATCACACTTCTGGCTGGCCACCCTAGTTCTACCCTCCAAAACTCTGCTGCCCATGTCCTAACTCGTATCAAGTCCTGCTCACCCATCTCCCCTGTGCTTGCTAACCTACATTAGTTCTCAGTTAAGCAACCAATATTAAAATTCTCATACTTATTTTTAGATCCCTCCATGGCCATGTCCCTCTTTATCGCTGTAATCTCCTCCAGCCTTATAATCCCCATAAATCTCTGCGCTCCACGTATTCTGGCCTTTTGAAAATCCCTGATTTTAAGTGCATCACAATTGGCGGTTGTGCCTTCAGCTATCTATGTCCTAAGCTCTGTAATTCCCTCCCTAAGAGCCCAAGTTTCGGGTGGAGTTGCACTAGTTTAGTTTGGAGTATCTTAGAAATCGCTATTTTTGGCATTTAATTTGCTCCAGTTCTAGTGAGTTAGTTTAGTTTTGTTTTAGTTAAGTTTTTTTTTTCAAAAGGGGGTGTGTCCAGCCACTTAGGCCTGTTTTGCAAGTTTAGGCAGCGAAAACTTACTCCAAACTAACTTAGAGTGGAGTAAGTGTCCACTTTTCTAAGTTCTGAAAAACCTTACCTAGAGTTAAGTCCAGTGCAGACACAGCCAGAGACGGGGTGGGAGGGGCGGGGGAGCGTGGGAAGCATTAAACACAAAGGACTAAAGCATTAAACACATCACTTAAAATGGCCTAAAACCTCTTGCGATTATATTTTGCCTTATATCTGCTGAGTGAGGACAGTTGTTTCTCTCTTTATAAATAAGCAAGTGTAGGCTCCCGGCTGAGGCAGACACATCAACATCAACATCAACGGGGGGTGGGAGCGGGGGGGGGGGGGGGGGGGTTGCGGGGGGAAGTTAGAGGATTTTCCAAAGCACTAAACACCTTCAAAACAACATTAAAGAAGCTTAAATACATTTTAAAGCACTAAACAAAGCCGTACATTTAAAGCACCAAACTCTAAACGAAGCACAACAAATAATAAGCAATTAACAAATAAAAAATAGAAGGAACCCTGCATCTAAAGCACCAAGAAGACCAAAGTAATAAGCAACCAATCAATAACAAATAAAAAATAAGTCCTAGCTTTATGTGAAGGGAAGGTGTTTCTGTCAGCCTCTGTGTTTCTGTCCATGTCTCTTTCTGTGTCGCTGTCAGTGTCTCTCTCTCTCTCTCTCTCGCTGTCAGTGACTCTCTCTCTTTCTCTCTCTCGCTGTCAGTGTCTCTCTCTCTCTCTCTCTCTCTCTCTCTCGCTGTCAGTGTCTCTCTCTCTTTCTCTCTCTCGCTGTCAGTGTCTCTCTCTCTCTCTCTCTCTCTCTCTCGCTGTCAGTGTCTCTCTGTGTTTCTGACAGTGAGAGATGGGGGGAGGAGGAGAGAGGGGGTGGAGGGGGAGGAGAAAGAGATGGGGTGGAGGGGAGGAGGAGGGGGAGGAGGAGGATGGGGGTAGGGAGGAGGGGGAGCAGTAGAGAGGGGGGGTTGAACGGGAGGGGGGGGTGGAGGCTGAACGGAGGCTGAATGCGGGGGGGTGAATGGAGGCTGAACGGGGGGGGGGCAGGGAAGGAGTGTGAACGGAGGCTAAATACGGGGAGGGGGGAGGCGGGGTGAACAGAGGCTGAACACAGGTGGGGGGGGGAGGGGGGGTGACTGCAGGGGGGCGAGGTTGGGTGAACATTCTGAGTATAACACAATTTATTTACGATTGGATGTTCTATCAATTCTTCAAAACTCACTAATGTTCTTGAAATGTTGAGGTCAAGCATTCATAGATCAGGCAAACAGAATACATGCAATAGTACTTAAAAAAAAAAACCTCCATACGAGAAGAACCTATGCCTTTACAATAACTTCACTTAGCCTGCAGAGATTTGGAGGCGAGGAGCTACTGCACATGTGCGCACACTCTAGCGCGCATGTGCAGGGGCCCCGGCACTGTTTTCAGTGCCGGGACCTGGCTCCGCCCCCCCACCCCTTGTGCGGCACTACGCCGAGCCTGAAGACGTCCTGAGGAGCTCGGAGAATCACAAGGTAAGTTTTCGGTGCCCTTTTTATTCCAGAAAGTCGCTGCACCTTATGGAGGTGCGCCGTTTTTCCAGGGGTAGAAACTTGGGCCCATATAATTCCCTCCCTAAATCTCTCCACCTCTCCACTTCTCTTTCCTCCTTTAAGGCGTTCCTTCGACCAAGCTTTTTGTATTCTGCCCTAACATCTCCTTATATGGCTTGCTGTCAATTTTTTTTTGATAACACTCCTGTGAAGCATCTTGGGACGTTTTATTACGTTAAAGGCGCTATATAAATATAAGTGTAGTTATTGTCATTATATCCCTCCTGCCAAAAAGGAAAACTGGTAATGGTAAACCATGGCAAATAATGACTATGTTTATTTTAAAATTTATTGCAATGAGTAATATGTGAACTGCATTCTCATGGTTTATGATGCTGTCTTAACGTTGGAGTTTCATCGCCCTCTACCACACAAAGTACGATATGTGATCAAAATAAAGTAGGATCGATTTTCATTATAGGCAGACATCACGCGGGCGGGACAACTGTGCTGTTTGCCCAATGTCCTCCATTTTGATGGTTAGGTCTCATTTGCATCTGATTGGCAAGCTGCGAGACTTGAATTCTGGGTTTCACTAAGCCAGAAGTCAAGACTTAGGGGATTGTGGGTGGCAATCGGGGGAGGGGGTCGGGGGTAGGCATGAAAGGACCAGCAGTGGTCTGGAAGATTTTTGGGGGCCAATCATGCTCCCTCTGGCCCCACAAAATAATTCAGAAAACTTATCTGTTCTGTTTCCAGAGTGGCCTGCCTCAGTCCTTAGTGGGACTGCTGGTTAGACTGCTTTATGTCTAGTGTAGTGGGGGCAGCCTGTGCCACACAAACACATTGACACCTGAAAATTACATCAAGGTCCTATTCATGTAATAGGACCGTGATTTGCTTGTCTTAATAAGGAGGTGGTTGTTCTGGACATCCATTTCCAGCAATGGTTGGAAATGACGGTGGGCAGATTGGGAGCGGAACTGGGGTATTAAGTTCAGTGCAGTGACTTTTAGAGTTCTATCGCATTGTTCCTGCCCAGCGAATGGAGTGAAAATAAGGCCTGGCACATCTATGCAGGGAACATAGGATAATGTGTGTGTGGGGGGGTCTTCTAAAGTCTTTTGCAGAATTTTTAAATTAAAACTTTGCAACAATTTTATTAGTATTTGCCACCTATGTTATTGTAAATGTTGATGTCAACCAAATCTCTTTGTCTATAAGTATTTAGAAACCTGCTCTGTCTTTATAATTTTATTCTCATGCCCTGTTCGTAGGAGGATTTTGACAAGCTATTAATAAAGTATGCAGAAGCTGAGAATACCATTGATCAGTTGCGCTTTGGTGCTAAGGTAGGTGCATTAGTGTTAGCAACAATACACAGGTCTTTTGCTTCTTACAATATAACAAATGGACACCAAGATATAAAGTATAGTTGTGAACTGAATCTTAGATTGAGACCTTGTGCTGAATTCCCAGTTAATTCTTGCATTCAGGGTTTCCTAGATTGCTGTATCAGCTGGATGGTCAGTGTGATAAGAGTTAGTAAAGTGGCAATGAATTTGCCACCTATAGTTTAGGCTATGAAAGGGCAAAATACATTATGCTACTTATGTGGAGGTGCAGACCATTGAATACATTTATAGTATTCAATGATCTTTGGTTTGCATCATTTAATTTTGTGAACTGGGGCCAACTTCTACTTTGTTCAGCTCCTACGCCTGCCTTAGTTAATGTTTTGTAAATAAAACATTATTAATAATTTACTACCATAGTCTAGTCTAAATGCCTATCTCTGTGACTTATTGGAATTAGAAATAGATATATTTGTAACTAGCCAATTGAAAAGGAATTGAAGTGGGAAGTGTTCTCTTGTAATTAACAATTAGTGCTAAGGCCAAAATTATATACTTGTTAATATTTACAATGCTAAAAATTTACAGGCAATGTTTGAATCTTTTGGTCCCTCTCTCATGGGATGAATTCCATCAAACATCCTATTAATTGTCTGTTTTGCCACAGCTGACGACTGCAGTATAAATACAGGCAATATTTACAACATAAATTAATGTTGCTAACATAACATATGCACTAATTTTAATTTTTATTCTTTTGTTAGGTATCTGTACCCTCTGATTCATCCAAATCAAGTCAAATGATTCAATGTGGAATTTGGTCTTCACCCTGTCAAATAACCACTTTGACTGTCCCTCAGCCACACCGAGCTCAGTCAGGATTTACCTCTGATTCAGACATAGTCTTCCCTTTAGGTAAAAAAATAACCTCCACAATATGGACTCGCATTATATATTTATTTTAGGATTTATTCATAATAAATGTAATTGAATAGGTGTATCTGAGAGTAGGTAACAGGTTGTGTATTCAAATGGTTATTTTGTTATATTTTGAAATTGCAAAACTTCAATTTAAGTTAATTTTCAGATTTTCATTTCGGTCTTTTTCCTTGGTTGCCGTCATTTTTACTATCTCAAGTAAACTAACAATATTACTTTGACTTAAATCTCACTTAAATTTTGCTGCACTCCCTCTAACAAGATCTACAAAATAGGTAACTCAGCTCCATAGTGTTCAAAAATCCCAGAATTTCATGAAATCATAAGGTGCATTGAAACTGTCTTGCATCTACTTACTGCCGCGCATGTAACACAATTGAATTGGTAGTCTGCACTCAAAAGTAGGCTTAATATGTATGAAGCTGACTGAAACATGCTGTTCACACTTGGTTCTTTCCCCTGAAATTCAGAACTGGACTATGAATGCTCACATACATCTGACACATGATATAGCAAAGCTTTGAGCTCCTGTAAGTGGAGAACGTAACCTGGCTTGTATGTATGAAGTGGCATTATTTAATGCCCCCCATTTGGCTGGGGAAAACTTAACTGTTGCATTTCATACCTAGTTAGCCATTTAGTATTCAGATTGGCTGAATCATTTTGCACAGTTATGCAGACAACATCTCTAACTCATATTTGCCAGTATCTTGGCCTCTCGAGTGAAAGAATAAATATAAATATTTTTTAAAAATTGGAAACTGAAGCCACAAATGTATTCTTTGAAATACTGTTTTTTTAGATTATGCCTTAATGTGAAATAATAACAGTGGGACTTCAGGAATCTGTACCATAGCTTTTGTTTAAAGATAGGCCATTCTATCGAACAAGATTATATCGCAAGTCTTAACCATCACAGAAATTATGAATGATGTGCTTTGTAACCATTATTTTCCTATTAATATTAGAAGATAGGCTCAAAAATAATTATGAATACATTAAAATGGGTGGCATAGTTTATTTTAAGAAAGTTTCTTCGACTCATCCCATTGTTGTAAGTTTTTTTCTCTTACTATCTAAGGTTCCCTCTGCTCCAGGCCTCTGTTACTGTCCGTCTAGAATTATATGATGGAAGTGGCACAAAAGCACCATGAGTTGACTTCTGTAAAGATTTTTTTTTTAATTTAGCATTTTCATATGTAAATAACAGTAAAATATATGCACAAGTATATCAGTCATGAAATAGAATGGCCTGTAATTTGTGGTCAGCAGTGAACTCTGCCGTGAAAACTTTAGGTTTCTCAATGTGTATTTGATTGTAGCGCTATGAAAAGAGGATTCTGAACATAGTTTTTCACAGACAGTAAACCAGGAAATGAAAAGCACTGATTATCTGCACTTTTAAATAATGTTACAGAGAGAAAAATAAAGATTGGGACATACTCATGGGGTTAAAAGGTAGAAGCTGAAATATCACGAACTTAAAAAAATGGTTTTTTTAATCTAGTAATTTTTGGCATAATGGAGAAATTTGACATTCCACAAATATAAAAATTAGTTTTTCAGGGCCAGAACAATATGCTGTTAAAACCCAGTTACACTTATTCTAATATGGCTTAACATTTAATGGGATATTTAATAGTGATGTTAGTGCGGAAAAGCTCAAGTTATCGAGCTCAATTTTGCCCAAGCCCCTTTTTTGGCATATTGCCAGAGTTACGCCTGTTTTTCTAGGCCAGAAATACACCAAAAATATTTGTCCAAAGTCTCCCCGTTGTATTTTTCAAATTTGGCGCGGGGTGGGGGTGGAGCCTGCCGTCTGCGCCGAAAAATGATGTCGCACCTTCTACGCAGGCACGAAAAAAGGACGTTTTTACGTGATCCCATTGGACGTGCATGCGCAGTACAGCTCCGGGTCTGCAATCGGCCATTTTTAAAGAGCCAATTGTGTGTGAGAACGTTGACTGCTGTGCGAGAGCATTGCAAAAATTGGAGCTGCAATACAAGATGCAATGCAGTGCAAGGACCAAAAACTTCTTACAGGATGAAGTGGAGGCACTAGTTACTGTGATTGAGGCCAGACGGCAGGAGCTGGACACCAGCAGAGGTCACATAAAAGTTCCACTCAAAGAAATGAAGAAACGTTGGATCCAAGTTGCAGAAGATTACTGTGCAGTGGTGACCACTACAAGATCTAGAGGCCAGTGTAAAAAGAAGTGGCAGGACCTAGATCAAGTAGTTAGTGTAAGTAATATTTTCATTTATTCAATGGAATTGCAGTTGTAAATGTGACCAGCTATATATGTCCCAGCCAGCAGAAAGACACCCTCTCTAAAAAGTTGCATTTTCATCTTTGCAGAGGAAGGTGGCACACAACAAAAGGAAAAGAACTCGAACAGCAGGAGGCCCAGCAAATCTGCAGCCACTGACATCCTTGGAAGAGAGGGTGGCTGCTTTGATGGGTCCTGCCTGGAAAAAAGCAACCACCACTGCACAGGCTGGGCCCACACTTGAGGGAGAGGGTAAGTCCTGCAAATTCCACAGTCTGGCTTTACTAAATATTAAGTACTGCGCGGGCTGGCCATGCTTTGGTTTCTGAGGATGGCTCCGCAGCTACTTTTCGGTTGATGCAATGTGCTATCACTTATCGTGGTCCTTCAAATCAGCATGCTGCCTGGCCTGTGTGAGCCTACTCATGCCACCCACCCTGTCCCCTCCTCTGCTGCTAACCATTTGTGCTCTGTTATATTTTGCAGAACTTGAGGCCAACCCTGACGATGCAGAAGAAGATTCAGACGAGGACAAGCCTGAAGAGAACACCTTCCAATCCCACCCTCCAGACCAAGAGCATGGGGTGAGGGGGAAGGGAGGGGGAGGGGATGGAGATGGATGAAGCCCCCACTGTTTTACTGACTTTGGAGGAGGTGCAGGTGCTGCCCATTGAGGTGCCAGCCCCTTCCGTGACTAGTGGTTTGACTATTGGTGGGACATTCCATGGTTTCCTATCGTCCGAGGCTGCAGTTCCCTGTGGAGGGGTGCAGCGAGGCACACCCACGGCCCCACCTTCCGAGGCTGCAGGTCCCAGTGGTAGTGTGCAGCGAGGCACACCCAGGGTGAGGAAGGGAAGGACAGTGCTCTCCTGAGCTGCAGGATCTAACAGATGTGGTTCAGATGATGGCAATGAGTGCGGAGAGCATTGACCTTACGCGATCACTCCTGGACACCATCAGTGGGGTGGGTGATGAGGTAGCAGGACTGTCGGGAGCAACCTCACAAGAAATGAGAACGATGTCCGGGATCATGAGTGAGGGAATATCTCAGTCAGCTGAAACCATGTCAGTGACCATGAGGGAGGGAATGTCACACGTAGCTGATGCACTGTCAGTGAACATTAGGGAGGGAATGTCAGAGATGGTACAAACACTATCAGTGAACATGAGGGAGGGAATATCACAGGAAGTGCAAATGTTATCAGTGAATATGAGGGAGGGAATGTTGCAGGTCATTGAGACACTGTCAGGGCGCATGAGGGACGGCATGTGTGAGTTAGCTGTTGCAATAAGGGAACACGCCCAGACCCCACGCCCATTGACAGAATCAACTTCCACTCCTACTCCAATCCCCACACCAGCCTCTGAAGAGCCCCAAGCCGGGCCCTCCACATTGTCGCCTGGGCCCTCCAGATTGCCGCCTGCCTCCCCCACCTCAACAGGTGCGCACTATTTAAGATCTTAGAAAGAATAAGCTTGGTACCAACCCCAGAAACACTGCACCACCGCCTGTGGGCAGGGGTGATGCAATCACCAAGAACAAGCGCGGCGGGCAGTCTTAGAATAAGGTGGTGAAGAGATGGATGCAGCCTTTCTTTGCTGCTGCTGCTGCCACTTCATTAATGTACAGCTCGTGTATGACGACATGCATCGCATCATGTCAGTCAATGCAAGACACCCTGGGAGCAGCTATGATGTATTCATCTTCTGGCTGCTGCTGAAACATGGCAGATATAACGCTCTCGCGTAAGATAGAAACATAAAAATAGGTGCAGGAGTAGGCCGTTCGGCTCTTCGAGCCTGCACCACCATTCAATATGATCATGGCTGATCATTCCCTCAGTACCCCTTTCCTGCTTTCTCTCCATACCCCTTGATCCCTTTGGCCGTAAGGGCCATATCTAATGCCTTCTTGAATATATCCAATGAACTGGCATCAACAACTTTCTGCGGCAGGGAATTCCACAGGTTAAACTCTCTGAGTGAAGAAGTTTCTCCTCATCTCAGTCCTAAATCGCCTACCCCTTATCCAAAGATTATGCCCCCTGTTTCTGAACTTCCCCAACATCGGGAACATTCTTCCCGTATCTAACCTGTCCAGTCCCGTCAGAATCTTATATGTTTCTATGAGATCCCCTCTCATCCTTCTAAACTCCAGTGTATAAAGGCCCAGTTGATCCAGTCTCTCCTCATATGTCAGACCAGCCATCCCAGGAATCAGTCTGGTGAACCTTCGCTGCACTCCCTCAATAGCAAGAACGTCCTTCCTCAGATTAGGAGACCAAAACTGAACACAATATTCCAGGTGAGGCCTCACCAAGGCCCTGTACAACTGTCCTAACCCTAACCCGCCCTGCTCCTATACTCAAATCCCCTAGCTATGACGGCCAACATACCAATTGCCTTCTTCACCGCCTGCTGTACCTGCATGCCAACTTTCAATGACTGATGAACCATGACACTCAGGTCTCGTTGCACCTCCTCTTTTCCTAATCTGCCGCCATTCAGATAATATTCTGCCTTTGTGTTTTTGCCCCCAAAGTGGATAACCTCACATTTATCCAGATTATACTGCATCTACCATGCATTTGCCCACTCACCTAACCTGTCCAAGTCACCTTGCAGCCTCTTAGCGTCCTCCTCACAGCTCACACCGCCACCCAGTTTAGTGTCATCTGCAAACTTGGAGATACTACACTCAATTCCTTCATCTAAATCATTAATGTATATAGTAAAGAGCTAGGGTCCCAGCACTGACCCTTGCAGCACTCCATTAGTCATTGCCTGCCATTCTGAAAGGGACCCGTTTATCCCAACTCTTTGCTTCCTGTCTGCCAACCAGTTCTCTATCCACGTCAGTACATTACCCCCAATACCATGTGCTTTAATTTTGCATACCAATCTCTTGTGCGGGACCTTGTCAAAAGCCTTTTGAAAGTCCAAATACACCACATCCACTGGTTCTCCCTTGTCCCCTCTACTAGTTACATCCTCAAAAAATTCCAGAAGATTTGTCAAGTATGATTTCCCTTTCATAAATCCATGCTGACTTGGACCGATCCTGGCACTGCTTTCCAAATGTGCTGCTATTTCATCTTTAATAATTGATTCCAACATTTTCCCCACTACTGATGTCAGGCTAACCGGTCTATAATTCCCTGTTTTCTCTCTCCCTCTCTTTTTAAAAAATGGTGTTACATTAGCTACCCTTCAGTCCATAAGAACTGATCCAGAGTCGATAGACCGTTGGAAAATGATCACCAATGCATCCACTATTTCTAGGGCCACTTCCTTAAGTACTCTGGGATGCAGACTATCAGGCCCCGGGGATTTATCGGCCTTCAATCCCATCAATTTCCCCCAACGCAATTTCCCGCCTAATAAGGATATCCTTCAGTTCCTGCTTCTCACTAGACCCTCGGTCCCCTAGTACTTCTGGAAGGTTATTTGTGTCTTCCTTCGTGAAGACAGAATCAAAGTATTCATTCAGTTAGTCTGCCATTTCTTTGTTCCCCATTATAAATTCACCTGAATCCGACTGCAAGGGACCTACGTTTGTCTTCACTAATCTTTTTCTCTTCACATATCCATAGAAGCTTTTGCAGTCAGTTTTTATATTCCCGGCAAGCTTCCTCTCTATTTTCCCCCTCTTAATTAAACCCTTTGTCCTCCTCTGCCGAATTCTAAATTTCTCCCAATCCTCCAGTTTGCTGCTTTTTCTGGTCAATTTATATGTCTTTTCCTTGGATTTAACACTACCCTTAATTTCCCTTGTTAGCCACGGTTGAGCCACGTTTTATTTTTACTCCAGACAGGGATGTACAATTGCTGAAGTTCATCCATGTGATCTTTAAATGTTTGCCATTGACTATCCACCATCAACCCTTTAAGTATTATATGCCAGTCTATTCTAGACAATTCACGCCTCAAACCATTGAAGTTACCTTTCCTTAAGTTCAGGACCCTAGTTTCTGAATTAACTGTGTCACTCTCCATCTTAATAAAAAATTCTACCATATTATGATCACTCTTCCCCAAGGAGCCTCGTACAACAAGATTGCTAATTAGCCCTTTCTCATTACACATCACCCAGTCTAGGATGGCCAGCTCTCTAGTTGGTTCCTCGACATATTGGTCTAGAAAACGATCCCTAATACACTCCAGGAAATTCTCCTCCACCGCATTGCTACCAGTTTGGTTAGCCCAATCAATATGTAGATTGAAGTCACCCATGATTACTGTTGTACCTTTATTGCACGCATCACTTATTTCTTGTTTGATGCTGTCCCCAACCTCACTACTACTGTTTGGTGGCCTGTACACAACTCCCACTAACGTTTTCTGCCCTTTGGTATTCCGTAGCTCCACCCATACTGATTCCACATCATCCAAGCTAATGTCCTTTCTTACTATTTCAATAATTTCCTCTTTAACCCCCAGCAATGCCACCCCGCCTCCTTTTCCTTTCTGTCTATTCTTCCTAAATGTTGAATACCCCTGGATGTTGAGTTCCCAGCCTTGGTCACGCTGGAGTCATGTCTCCGTGATGCCAGTTACATCATAATGTTAACTGCTATCTGCGCAGTTAATTCGTCCACCTTATTCCGAATACTCCTCGCATTGAGGCACAGAGCCTTCAGGCTTGTCTTTCTAACTCACTTTGCCCCTTTAGAATTTTGATGTAATGTGGCTCTTTTTGCTTTGTGCCTTGGGTTTCTCTGCCCTCCACTTTTACTTTTCTTCTTTCTATCTTTTGCTTCTGCCCCCATTCTACTTCCCTCTGTCTCCCTGCATAGGTTCCCAACCCCCTGCCATATTAGTTTAACTCCTCCCCAACAGCACTAGTAAACACTCCCCCTAGGACATTGGTTCCGGTCCTGCCCAGGTGCAGACCGTCCGGTTTGTACTGGTCCCACCGCCCCCAGAACCGGCTCCAATGTCCCAGGAATTTGAATCCCTCCCTTCTGCATCACTCCTCAAGCCACGTATTCATCTGAGCTATCCTGCGATTCGTACTCTGACTAGCACGTGGCACTGGTAGCTACTTTTGAGGTCCTACTTTTTAATTTAGCTCCTAGCTCCCTAAATTTGTCTCATAGGACCTCATCCCATTTTTTACCTATATCGTTGGTACCTATATGCACCACGACTACTGGCTGTTCACCCTCCCTTTTCAGAATGTCCTGCACCCGCTCCGAGACATCCTTGATCCTTGCATCAGGGAGCAACATACCATCCTGAAGTCTCGATTGCGGCCACAGAAACGTCTTATCTATTCCCCTTACAATCGAATCCCCTATCACGATAGTTCTCCCACTCTTTTTCCTGCCCTCCTGTGCAGCAGAGCCACCCACGGTGCCATGAACTTGGCTGCTGCTGCTCTCCCCTGATGAGTCATTCCCCTCAACAATACCCAAAGCGGTGTATCTGTTTTGCAGGGGGATAACCGCAGGGGACCCCTGCACTACCTTCCTTGCACTGCTCTTCCTGTTGGTCACCCATTCCATATCTGGCTGTGTACCCTTTACCTGTGGTAAGACCAACTCACTAAACGTGCTGTTCACATCCTCCTCAGCATCGTGGATGCTCCAGAGTAAATCCACCCGCAGCTCCAGTGCCGCAATGCGGTCTGTCAGGAGCTGCAGGCGGATGCACTTCCCGCACATGTACGCATCATGGGTGCTCCCAGGATATCTTGCATCAACTGACATGATTCAATGCACACACAAGCTGCACATTAATGGAGTGGAAGCCTTTTCTGTTCCTGTACATCTCGGAATCCTCCAAAGGTGTTCGCAAGGCGATGTGGGTACAATCAATGCAGCTCTGTACCTTTGGGAAGCCAGCATTCCTGGAGAAGCCCACAGCATTCTCATGCATTGCCTGGGCGGTCATGTGGAACTTTATGTAATCATTCCTCCAGGCATGTCACCTGCTGAATGCAGACGTGTGTTGCATGTTGAGAAATGGCGCACACATCCCTAGTTGTAGCTTGAAACGATCTGGAGGCATAGAATGAAAGTGCAGCTGTAACCTTCACTTCAACTGATAAAGCAGTTCCCCTGATGCTTCTAGGTTGCAGGTCTGCTTTCCCCAACTCACAGATCTCAGTTACAACTTCTTTGCGGAAACGCAGCCTTCTGACACAGTCTGCATCACTCAGACATGAGGGAACGCCCCGTATAACGTCATAAAAAACCTAATGTACAAAAATCGTAACTAACTCAGTTACACCGCCGCAGATTCCTGGGGGAAACTTTGATTTAAATACGCCAAAAAAAACGGCACGCGCCAAAAAAACGGCGCGAATGATCTGAGAAAATTGAGCCCAATCAGTTTTTCTGATTTCACTGATTGCTGGCTGTGCGGTGGGAGGGGTGTGTGTGGGTCCACAATGTAGCCTGTGTTGGAGCAGTGAATGCTGACCACAACTTCAGGATTTGTGCTGACAGTTCGCCATCATTACCCATCGCAAAATCTGGCCCATGGTGTTTTTTTGACCCAGTTATAATTTGTTTTTAAATTTTCACCCAAGATACTAACAAATACAAGTTAAAAATGTCATGCAGACCCTAAGGTTGGAGAAGAAAGGTGGGACAATGTAAGGAGCTTTACATTACACGCCATATTCAGTTGGTGTACTATCAGTGGGCTGAAGTTTCTCCCGTCGTTGCTCCTTTTTTTTTTGGAGCAGCTTGATTTTTCTGGACTATCTTTTTAGTTGCAATTCTGGCCATTTAATTTGCGCCAGTGTAAGTGAGTTAGTTAGATTTTTTTTTAAGTTCAGTTTTTTTTTCAAAAGGGGGCGTTCCCAGCCACTTACCCCTGTTTTAGGTGTTTGGCTAGCAAATAGTTGCTCCAAACTAACTTAGGCCAGCGTGTGTTGCCACTTCTCTCCGCACAGAAAAACCTTACCTAGAGTTAAGGAATCGGCGCAAGTAACTACATTTAAAGCACCACCAAGCACCAAACAGTAATAAGCAATTCATTAACAAATAAAATAGAAGGAACCCTGCCCCTAAAGCACCAAGACCAAAGTAATAAGCAATCAATAAATAACAAATAAAAAAAATAGAAGGAACCCTGCACCTAAAGCACCAAAATCAAACAGTAAATAATAAATAAAAAATAGAAGTCCTACCTTAGGGAACGCAGCGGGCTGCCGATGAGGGAGCCCATTCGGCCAGGGCTAGGGACGGCGTGCTTCGGGCCCCTCCCACACAGCCTGCAGCGCATCCTCACAGATTCGGCGCGCTTTGGGCCCCTCTCACACAGCCTGCAGCACGCACTCACAGATTCGGCCTGCCAGGAGCTACTGCACATGCGCGCAGACTCTAGCACGCATGTGCAGAGGTCCCGGCAATGTTTTCAGCACCGAGACCTGGCTCCACCCCCAAATCCATTGGGCCACACTAAGCTATCACCGAGGACAGCCTGGGGAGTGGCCAGAATACCGACTTCTTTTTTCGGCGCGCTTGGAGGCGGACAGAAATGGTGCACCTTGGGTGAGGGCGCCAGAAAAACAGGTTAGGGAAACTCTAGCCCATTGTGTTCAACATAACCTGTCCTCATGTTGAATTAAACATACGTTTAACAAATGAAAACTTACCATTTTTAGCACATCTATTTAGTAAATTATGAATTATATTGCAAACCTCAAGGATTATAAAAACTGTTAAACGTGACATTAACTGAAATCAGTATTTTTATTTTTTGCAGAATCAACGTATAACAACTGTCCCATGTCATTATCTGTTACTTCTGCTGGAAACAAATCAGCTTCTTGCCCACCCATTGCTGAGGCTTACAAGACAACAGAAGCAGGACAAATGGTTCAGAAGCTAAATAAACACATTGAATATTTTAAACATCAGGTAAAATCTGATTGAAACATAACCATGCAAACTATTTGACATTAGTTACAAGAAGACACTAAACATAGAGTGAGATACTTTTCAAATTCTGTATAAATCAAGTTTGAATATGTTACTGGGTAATTTGAGAAAATTAATAACAGAGTCCATGTAGCAGTGAACAGGTAATTTAAGAAACTCTGTACCTATATTTGATATTGACAAATTAGTATTGTTGCATAAATATGACGGAGGTGACTTATGAATTGCAGTTTTCCAAACTACAAGGTTGTTTTTAACTCCAACCTAAAGACATATAACAGAATTCTACTTATAACATTTACAAAATTCTTTGTACAAATTCATGTGAGGCCACCTATAGTGGCAGCGGATGTACTATACAGTTTCATACTGGAAAATTTATTGGCCCTGAATTTGCGGTCGGAGGCTTCCCATGGGGAAATGCCTCCGACCACAAATAAAATGCCTGCTCACCTGGTGGTCCGAGAGGTACGGTGATTCGCAGACCTGGGCCTCTCTGGGTACCTGTGGGTAGAAGCCGACGTATCTCAGGTGTACATGCGGTTCCCTGGGATCACATGGCCCAGTCCAACGAATAAAAGAAGGGGATCCCTATTCATGCTTATGGGGATTATGTATGAATGGAAACCCCATAAACATGAATGGGAATACAGGTTGAGTATCCGAAATCTGGAGTTCCGAAATTCGGAATGTTCCGGAATCCGGACAGCGGGCCGATCCGTGGCGGGGTCGTCTGGAATCCGGAAAATGTTCTGAAATCCGCACCTGCCGCCGTGCCCCCCCACCTGCTCCGTCACCGCCCCCCGCCCCGCTGCCGGACCTCCCCCGCTCGGCCTCCGGACTCACCTCCCCCGCTGGACTGGACTTACCTCCTTCGCTGGGCCGTTGGATTCACCTCCCCCACTCGGCTGCCAGAGCTCCCCGCCCCCCCTCCCGCTTACCTTGGCCCAGGCGTTTCCGGATTCAAGATGTCGGAAAGACATTTCGTAAATCCGGAGAAACCAGAAATCCGGAATGGCCTCCGTCCTGAGGTTTCAGGATTTCGGACGCTGTACCTGTACCTCCAAAAAGTACATCTACACATCAAATAAATTAAAAAATACCATTACATGTTTAAAATTATTTAAAGTGCCATTTAATTAAATATTTAAAACAAAAATGTAATTTTTTGAAAAATAAATTTAGATGTTTTAAAAGGGCTAAAAATAAAGTTACCTTATTGCACAGGCTTTTTAATGTATAAATGATTGGAAATTTTTTTTAAAATGTTTTTCTAAACTTTTACACTAGGCATAAGAATTTCACAGGCATTCGCTGCACAGAAGTTGGGCAAATAGCCCAATCATCCACGGATGCCCTTTTCCCGGGGATGCGCTCACAAAAACCTGGAACTTGCGCGGCCCTTAAGAGTGCGTATGCACCTCATTCGTGCCTATAGGGGCTGCAAATTACGGGCCATTACTTTTGCCAATACTGTTCATACCGTACCAGAAACAAAAATAATCAATAACGTGTTTCACTATATGCCCAGTAGATGGAGCAAAGTAAAGGCTGATGAATCAGACCCTCGTATCAAGGATGACTTGCTTCCACACCAAAAAGGGATGAGTTCACGGATGTTTCAATGAAGGACCTGATATTCCAGGTCCCAAACTACATATTAAAGGGTGGAAGACGCCTGTGCGTGAATTTTTTTTATGTGTAGTGACTGTTGCATGCCAGCCACCACACGGGCTTGTCAGAGCTAGGTCTTGATCTAGTGGCAAGACGATTGAAGACCAGCTCTGCTGCACGGACCTAGTGCTGATCCAGGCTGCCCCTGGCCTCTTCTGGCCCTGAACTCATGCCTCTCCTGGGCCCCGATCATGTCGCTCTACAATTTCTCGCTGCTCCTTCGCCCCAACTGCGCCGCTCCTCTGCTGTTTGCCGCCTCTCCTGCTGTACCTGCCCACGCTCCAATCAGCGACCTTGATTTTGGTGACTTCCAATCCAGTCATCCTTCTCCAAGTCATCGCCCTCTTGCACCAGCTCCCTGAAGTGGCATGTCTCCATGCTGCTCCCGGGCTGTCGCACCTCCGCTTTTTTTATGGCCCCAACCTGCGGCTGATGAATAGATTTCTGAGGAGAGAGTTTTACCAAATGTCATGTGGCAACATTTTCACCTTTTTTAACATTACAACTAATAATGAGGTAGGTGTTGGAGCAAAATTAGTTTAAAACCTTCTAAAACTAAAAACTGTAATTCCTGAGTATTCACTGTCATATTTAAGCAACAATACTAATTGTTGCTTATAAAATTAAAGCAAAAATTGGCTGATTAAATTTAAATTGAATTGGATCATTTGTTTTCTATTTTATTTTGGACAAAATTATAATTAAGCATCAGATAGGAAGAACAGTAACGTAAAATACAAAATGACTGCCCAGTGGATTACGTTGCGAATATTTTCCAGTAACTGCAGGGTGAGGCACAAGACTTTAATTTCAATGGGCATCAGGTTACAAGAGCTGATTCCTTGATATATTTTGCCGCAAGGAATTGCTTGCAGACTAGATTAATATACTTCTAAAATAATTTATAATTGTGATTCCATAAAATGTTCACATTTACATAAACTAAACAATCAAATATTAATCATGACTTTGGACTTTGTTTCTTAATTTGTTGCTTTGGTTGCTCTAGTTACTGATGTTTTATTCAGCACAGTGATTTCCATTGTCAATGATACCTTCCTGTTATTGTGATATTCAATAGAATAGCCTTTGAAACATATATGCGCTCATAGTTTATTCTTCCTTTAACAGACATCCAACACCAAATTCCGGTGAGAATACTCTCTCATTTATATTTGAGCATCTTTGTTCAAACTAAGTTCCGTGTAGGTGGATTAAAGAATTAGTTTGCATGAGCAAACAAAATGATATATACTGATAAAGACATAAAAAGAGACATAAATACAAGTAGCAGAAGCTCTTTTAAATGAGAAATTAGCATATTTCATGGTGGAAAATATTATAGTAGTGATAACTTAATCATTTAACACCAAAAGTCTCTGATTAGTTGACTTCACCTATAACACAGGTAGTCCTGTTGACTAATAAAGCAAATATGAACTGTTTAAAACATACTCCACTCATTATAAGAGTCTTAGATCACTAAGCATTTTATTTTACAGCATGAAGTGCAGAAAACAAACATTCAGGATACAGTCTTTCAATAATTATTTAATTAAAACTTATAATATGATGGCTATCAGTCAATTATTTATTTCACAAATTAGGACAGAATTCTATTTCTTTATAGTGAATTGATTTCTTGAACAGTAGACTGCCTATTTTATTCAGTAAAGTGGTTTCCATTTTTAAATATGAAAGGAGAAATGTAGAATACTGAATAGCTTTCTTTCTCTAACACCTCTTGCTGCCTTATTTTTATGCTTTAGAGCTGCTAATTACAGGCAGTTTGAAAGCAGACATTTGTGTAGAGAAATTGGATTATGGACAGCACTCCCTTGATGTCATATATGGGAAATGTTAACACAGTCATTTCCCTTCAAACATTTAGGATTATTTGGCAATTTAATAGGATATGTTTCCCCTTTGATGAACTGCGATTAATATTTCTGCTATATCTTTCACGTTGGCATCCAGAACTTTCTTTGCAATCATATGGTGGAAATGGCTTCATACAATGTGCTAAAATAAAAGGGTGGGCAGTTAAAATTGGCAGGGTGACTTACCCACCCAGATCCTGCTGTCTTCCATTTTAGCCTGTTTTCTGAACAGGCAGCAAAGGCACCTGAAGCTGTGGGTTCCTTCTTAATATAAGCAAATTGGGGTCTGATTACATCGTCTGGTCCCATCTGCAATTTTAACCCTCGCCTGAGCGGGGAAGCTGCTGCAGCTTTCCCACCAGGTGAAGACAGCAGGAAAAAGAACAGTTTTACAAGAAAAAAATACTAACACCTGTTTTGAACACTTGATTTAACAGGGTGTCTTTTTAATTAACTAACATATTTTTTGCTATGCACCACATGTACTTCATCTGCTGCTTTACAGTGGTGATCAAGGAAGATGCGCTATTTAAAATTTAACACACTATACAATATGGTGCCTTAGGTGCATCAATAACACTACCTTTCTTCCCTCTTAGTTCCTTGCTAATAAAAGTTGTATTCCATATATTGGAATGGAGGTTTTAACAGTACCCAAAAATGGCAAAATACCTTGATAATGTGGAGCGATTATATTTTTATTATTAGAAAAACTATCAGCAAATTAGGAATGTGAAAATACCAAGGGGCCGAATTTGCCCCTTCTGTTAAGGCCTGTTACCGCCAGAAATCGGCGGCCACGCGGCGGAGTGGAATGGGCGCCGATTTTTCGTGGGATGGCTGCCATTTTGAAAATTGCCCTCCTGCGGTATCCCGGCAGTGAACCGTTCCTCCCACTTCCGCCCAGCTGCTGCCGATCCGTCCTAAGTGCGTCATCAGAGCGCTCACCGCCGATGTTCCTCCCCCACGAACGGGAAATTCCGCAGAGAAAATCTTGCTGCTGCTCAATGCCACCGCCAGCTTTTTCTGTCGGTGCACTGTGCTTGGAGTGCTTAAAAAGCGGCGGTGCGGCTGCCATTAAAGGGGAGGGCACACTGCCGCCGCTGCCATCTTTTTTTTTTTGGTCGGCCGACTCCGAGGTCGGCCCAACAATTATAGCGCTGGGTTCGGCCGGGCCACCAACAGGCAGCCTGACACCCCCTCTTGGATGCTAGGCCGCTGGCCCGGCCGAAACCTTCCCTGTTGGCCCAGTGGACCTAACTAAAATAATTGCAGAGTTCGCAGCGGCCCTCCTCTTTAAGTGAAGGGGAGAGACGTGGTGACACGCTAGCGTGGTGACATCATCAACGCTATGCTTGACAGCGGCGGACAGACCGCCCACCCTCACTTCCGCTCCTCTAGTGACCGAACTTCCGCTCTCTGCCTCACTTCCGCCCCCATTGTGACTGACTTGCGGTCCGCTCGGAAAAAAAAGCCAAAGAGCGGAATTTCACACAAGAGGCCACCACATTCATCGCGGCGGTGAAAACAGCTCAAACATGGTAGGTGCACCGCGTTTCCGGCGGGGGTTGCAATTTCGGCCCCCAAATATTTGGAAGAATATCTTACTATATGTATTTTAAAGCATATATAAATTATGGTTTGCTGTTTGTTCAGTTAACATTTCATTTATTTATTGTGGTGATAATGTTTCTTTTGTAGGTTGAAGACTTTCATAAGTGCCTTAATTCTAGATCAATTTCTGAAGAAGTTAAACAATGGGTAATGTCTTTGCTAGTCATTTTTCACATGCCTACATAAATAACAATATTGTTATAATAATACATCTTTTGGTAGTCACAACACAAAGACTGTTTGCCAAAATTTTCTTATCAAAACAAAGTAATAGTTTTCTGAATTTTACTTCATGTTTCCATTCTATGTAAAATATCAGAATTGATATCTTGATATACACTTTGCAATATTATATTAAATTGTTACTGTAAACAATTATAATTCAGTTACAAGTAAACTGATAATTTAAATTTAATGATAAAGTCTCCTGTTCAAAATACATTTGTTCTTAGCAATGCACGCTAAAGTACATAGGCAAAACATCTAGTGATAATTTTTATCTGATAATATAGCAAAGGTAAATAAAGAACCAAAGTCCACAATATTCTTAGCCGTTATATACTAGAATTGTTGATGGATGTGAGGACGGAAAAAGATAGTAGGACAATTTTTCACCTATGGATATAATCTAAACATATTACATAACTGGCAAATGGAAATGAGAGTTATAGTATGTATAATATGTACAATTTTTAATTGTGATTTTCCACACTACACAACAGGAATTTAAGGAACTGAGAGATGGCCAGGACAAACTCGAAAGGAGCTACATTGCAACGAAAGATGAGCACCGCAGCCTGCAGCAGCGCCGCTACCTAGGCAAAAATATCACTGTTGGGGAGTTTGACCCAGATAGGTTAGATTTAATAAAATGCGATTTGACATTTGTTGCAAGAGTCACATTTCTGCTGCTTAATGGGTTAAGCATGATTTTGACAGAATTTAGATATCATTGATAATATTATTGTGATTATATTTTTTTGCCGGGAAAAAAACATCACAACCAAGTTTATTTAACTAACAGAAATTTGAATCTGTGGTAATATTGCAAATGAATCTAAAATATTAATTTAGAGCAGATCATGGTTAAAATAGACTTGGATATAGTCATTCTCTACTTCTACTTGAACAGACAATTTATTTGTCATGTAATTGAATGCAGTATGGAGAAATTATTAGTTGATGATCCTTAAAATATCAGCACTAATCTTTCATTGTTTACCTCCCATCAGCAATGAAATATCTTGCATAAATCAATGGAAGCCGGTGCCTCCATTAATGTTTTCCCTTTGCCTTCTCCTATGGCTGGGTTTTAGTTGACTTCTTGCTGTGGTACAAATTCACAGGGGTTGAACATCAAATAGTACATTGCTCAAGTAGCCATTTTTATGTAAGGGTAGACAGTAACTGTCATCAGGGTATTTGATTGTGTTTGGGGGGGGTGGGTGGAGGTGGGGGGCATCATTGCTAAATGTATTCGTGTTCTCACCAAACACCTACATGTAGATTTCCAAAGGGGCTAAAGGGAAGCTGGCCAATTTTATCCTCCCTAACCAGGGCCAAAAGTTATACCTTTATCCCCATCCTAACTAAGATCAGATAACTAAGCACAGATCTTGAATGAACCTGAAACTTTTCAGATTTGTAGGACTCAGCCATTCACTGTCTTAACCAGCAACCCACGATATGGGGCCGAAATTGGTGGCCTTACCTCCCACTGCCGCCAAGTTTTTTCGCTGCTCTCGCCTCGATGACAGATTCCTCCAGGTCTGCATCCGGCGGGAGGGGAGTACCACCGGGAACCGCCCACTGACGGCCTTTGCCAGCCAAGTTGCGTAAGTGACCTCCCGCCCGCTGAGCTGGCATATTGGTGCACGTAGGAGGGGGCGGGAGTCGGTGGCAGCAGGGGGAAGGACCACTGCGTGGAGGCAGGTCTAACCCCAACGGTAAGTAAGAAGACCTGCAAAAAAAGGTTTCTGATCATTTTTTTCAGCGTTTTACCTGTATGGGGTCCCCTGAGCGTATTATGATGTTTTTTTTCTTATTGTGAATATTTTTATTTTTCAGCATTACCCCGCCCCCCCCCCCCCTCCCTGAGCCCGACTCAATCCTCGGCGGCACTTTAGCGAGGAACGCATTTGCCACCGATTTGAAAGCTCCCACCCGCTGCTGGCCGGATTGACGGCGTAAGCCGTTATTTGGCCGCCAGACGGTACTGCCATCTCTTATAGAGTGATTTTCCTGGCAAAGTACCACCCGGTCTCTCGGCAGCCATTGGCTGTCATTTGGGCGGCACTTCGGCGGGCCTTGGCTTCTATCAAATTCGAGCCCCAGATCTCTATTCAAATCTCTCAATGTAAACTGCAAGAAATATGGGAGCTGAAATTGGCCTTCTCAGAAAGGCCCATTAGTGCCTTGGTGCTAACGGGGCGCTAAACGGTTTTCGCCTGGGCGCAGTGGCCAGACCACTCACCCCTGGAATTGCCCCTGGGACTCGGAGCGCGACAAGTGTTTTGGGCTGTGCCCCGTGATTAGCGCCCCAGCACAGCGATGATGTCATCGCCATACGAGCCAACCACTTATCATCCCGCGTCGACCCCTTTGCGCCCTTGGGGTGGAAATTGCCATACTGGACATGAGGTCGGCATGGGGCGATGCTCTACAGCTTCATGGGGTGAGAAGCTGTGCTGGCTGGGGCACCCCGGCTGCCCTTAAAGGGGATATGGTAGCGCCGCAACCGCCATATTTTCTGTGTCGGCCGACTTTTCAATTGGCCCGACAATGGCAGCCACAAGCCGGCAACATGCAGCCTGGCACCCCCTCTTGGGTGCCGGGCCGCTGGCCCAGCTGAGACCCTCCCTGGTGGCCCAGTGGATGCCACTAAAGTGGCTGCAGAGTTCACAACGGCGCTCCCCTTTACAAGAAGGGGAGGGATGTTGTGACACGTCAGCGTGACGTGGCATGTCCACATCACGCTGATGAGTGCGGCGGTGAGCGTCGTACCCATGAATGCCCCGTTACCGGCGCACAACATTTTTTGGCTCTAAGAGCCCAATTCCGGAATATTTAGCAGCCCGTCTCGCCGGGCGCTAAATTTTTTAATTTGAACTGTGCACCCAAAATCGGGCATGGGGCAATTTCGGCCCCATGAAGTCTTTAATTTTAATTCCATTCAAAGATTCAGTACAAGATAAAGTGCATAACGTCAAATTTCATTTGTATAAACCCATCAATCAATATTTCTGTTCTTGACAATTGAACCGTATGTTACAACATTTTCAGAAATTATCCACAGAGCAGTTCTAGGTATAATTGTACAGCACAAAACTGTCCCTAAATTGTCAATCTTACTGAGATAGACCAAAGTATGATTAATGGGAAAAACGTCACACTGGTGCAGTAGAGGTTGCTTGTCTGAAGGTAGAGCAAAGTGGAGTCAGTTTTCCCTTTGCATTTAATTATTCTGTATGTGCTAGGTGTGCTTGATGCTGGCACTAAGTACTGAAAGTTGAGAAATGTACCATTCTTCAGAACTAATATTCCTCACTTGATGAGCACAAAATTCACAGTTTAAAAATATGTCCTTTTACCTTTTTTTATCTCTCCAGAGAAATTGAAGGAAAAATATTTAGAATAGGAATGCAACTAGAAAATATAAAAGAGAAAATTGATGAAGACATTTGCAACCAATCAAGCACACACAATTCTATTGTTATGTCTACTCCACTCTCCACCCATGAGTCTCTGTCTTCTGGGCATGCAGTTTATTCTGAGGTAAATAGTTAAACCTCTTTCCCTTTAGAAGGTACACTGTTCCAAATGTGACCTCACAAATGATTTATATAAAGTTAGAATAAATTGGTTTAACTTATAATAAAAAAAGACACTTTAGGAAGGTTGTGAAGGCCTTAAAGAGCATGCAGAAAAGATTTATAAGAATGCTTCCAGCGATGAGGGACTTCAGCTATGTGGATAGATTGGAGAAGCTGGGGTTGTTCTCCTTACAGCAGAGAAGGTTGAGAGGAAATTTGATAGAGGTGTTCAAAATCATGAGGGGTCTAGACATAGTAGGTAGAGAGAAACTGTTCCCATTGGCAGAAGACACGAGAACTAGAGGACACAGATTTAAGGGGATTGACAGAAGAACCATAGGCGACATGAGGAAAACATTTTTTACGCAGCGAGTGGTTAGGATCTGGAATTCGCTGCCTGAAAGGGTGGTGCAGGCAGATTCAGTGTTATTGTTCCAAAGGGAATTGGATAAGTACTTGAAGAAAGAAGATTTGCAGGGCTACGGGGAAAGAGCAGGGGAGTGGAACTAGCTAAAGTGCTCTTGCAGAGAGCTGGCACAGGCTTGCTGGGCCGAATGGCCTCCTCCTGTGCTATAACCATTCTATGATTCTATGCCTGTGATCCATCCTATTATTTAATAGAAGGCAAAAGGTTTAGCACTGTAATGCAGAAGTTAATCATTTATTAAAAAACCAATCTAAACTGGATGGGTTCAGTAATATTTTCATAATTCCTCGCATTTCAAATATTAGAATGAAAGCCAGAAAGGCTTGTGCTACAATTGTATCTTATTCTTACATTGGAGTAACTGCCATTAAAATGCCATTTTCTGTATAAATAATCAGCCTTGCTACCATTTCTTCTGTGTTAAAGAGTCCCATGGCTGCCATTACTCAAGAGGGACTGAGGGTGGGTCTAGACGCTGGCTCACTCAGTGATGAAAGTGTTGCAACACAGGATATTTTTCAAATGGAGGTGATGCCGGAGGAGAACAGTAAATCACCTTTACTAGAAAACAGATACAATCACATCCCACAGAGGTAAGTAGTAGTTATTTATTTTTTGAAGTGCAAAATTTTATTTGTTGCAGGACCAGAGTCATTGGTTTAAAAAAAAGTCAATTGAAGAAATCTTTTTAAAATGGAAAAAGATCAGAAAATAATGACCTGATAAAATCACATCTGTGCAACAGTTAACTGATAGTGAAATTGCCTTTTCAGATAAGTGAGATAAAAGTGACATAGCTAAATTTCTATAGCGATTGTTTGCTGGCTGCTTTATTTATTAAGCCTCTGCCTCCTCACCTCTCTACAGTTCACCTCCTGTTCAGTTTCCTGACAGAGACCTGAACAAATGTTCCAAGATCCCAGCACTGGCAGCAGATTTCTTAGCACCTGAAGACAAACCAACTAGTCGTTACTGGGTGCCTGTAGCATCTATTCACACACTAGAAGATAAAGGTTGTAGAACAATCTCAGAACCAGTAGAAAATATCAATGAAAACCAAATAAAACAGGACCTTCAAACACTTGAACTGTGAGTAAAATGCACAGCTTTAAATCTGCATATTTATAGTTTTAGAAAGTGTTATACATTTGCAAAGGAACATTATAAATTTATATTTTGAAAGTAAATGTTTAAACACCTTACTTTGACTCAGTGAAAAGTTATATATTTTTTTATAATTGTGTATACTCTCAGTATTATTCTAAATAGTTTAATGACACCAATCCTCCATCTGCAAGTCTTGATTCAAAGTTGCTTAATTCATATTATTTGATGATACAATTTTGACACTAAATTCCCACTTTGGACACTTGAATTATCTGGAGTACACTGTATCTCTATTATCCTCAGGGATGCAAGAACTGGTTAATCACATGTAGAAAATCATATTTTGGAAAAGTAAACATTTCGATTGTAACTTCATATGCCTCTAAACTGATGAGCTAGAAAGTACAATTCTTTTTGGTTCAAAACCGGATGAAAATTAAAAGTGACATTTACAGTTGAATGTGCCTTCAGAAGAATAGATGAAAGTAGAAGGATGCAGGACCACGGATTTTAAAAGTAGAATTATGGGTTCAAGTTTCGGCCTGAGTTGCTCCTATTTGTTTGGAGCAACTAGTTTAGAATGGAGCATCTTAGCAATTGCAATTCTCGGCATTTAGTTTGCTCCAGTTCTAGTGAGTTAGAACAGTTCCATTTTAGAACAGATTTTTTTTTCAAAAGGGGGCATGTCCAGCCACTTAGGCCTGTTTTGCAAAGTTGTGGCAGCGAAAATTTACTCCAAACTAACTTAGAATGGAGTAAGTGTAGATTTTTGTAAGCTCAGAAAAACCTTGTCTACACTTATAAATCAGACATAGGGAACGAGAGATGGAGGGGGGTTACAAATATTAAAAACTTCACTTTTACAAATAAAGAGCCATCATCAATAATAAATGATCAATAAATCAATCAAAAAAAATTAAAAATAATAAAAATAATTAAAAAATCAATCAATAAATAAAATATTAAGTTTCTACTCACCGACTGCAGCACTGGGAGCCCACCAACAGCATGCTGGGACGCCCCCCCCCCCCCCCAGGTCTCTTTTTCTGCCTCTGTCAGTGTCTCGCTCTCTGCCTCTGTCAGTGTCTCTCTCTCTCTCTCTGTTCTGTCAGTGTCTCTCTGTGTTTCTGACAGCGAGGGGTAGGAAGAGAGAGGGGGGAGGGGGAGGTGGGAGATGGAGGGAGAGGAGAGGAGGGAGGGAGAGGAGGGAGGGAGGGGAGGTGGGAAGAGGAGGGGGAGGGGGGGAGAGGAGAGGGGGAGAGGAGGGAGGGAGGGGAGAGCAGGGAGGAGGGTGAGGGAGGGGGGTGAGAGGGGGAGAGAGTAGGGGGTGACGGGGGAGAGGGAGGGGGGAGGAGAGTAGAGGGGGGAGAGGGAGGGGGGACGGGGACAGGAGGAAGGGAGGGGAGAGCTGGGAGGAGGGAGGGAGGGGAGGAGAGGGAGGGGGAGGAGAGGAGGGTCGAGGGGGGGAGAGGAGGGGGGTAGTGCACACTCTAGCGCGCATGTGCAGAGGTCCCGGCACTGTTTTCAGCGCAGGGACCTGGCTCCGCCCCCAACCCCTTGTGCTGCGCCACGCCGAGCACGAAGACATCCTGAGGACTCGCAGAATCACAAGGTAAGTTTTTGGTACCCTTTTTATTCCAGAAAATCGGCGCACCTTATGGAGATGCGCCGTTCATACAGAGGGCGAAAACTTGGGCCCTATATTCCAATGTCCTCAATAGAAAATTGTACAGGTCCCTTGTGGCCCAGCAGCCCCAATGTATAAAAACATTGTCACAATTTAAAAATATCTGCAGGGACCACTTTCAGAAGCAATTCATTCTATAGGTAATCTCGCTGAATATAAAAATCAGGTTCATTAATCTTTCTTTGTCTGTTATAGGCAAATCTCTATATTACCAACAAAAGCACCACCAATCCTGATTGAGAATAATCTTCATTCTTCTGTTTATCCATCTGATTTATCCATGAATAAGACATTAGAATTACACAGCACTTCATTCCAGGGACAAGAATCATTGAATGAACTTAAGGTGTGCATGTCATAGAATGCCATTTTTTCATTAGTACTGAGAAAACCTGTGCTCTCAGTGGAGAACCTCGCTCAAAGGTCAGAGATAACACTGTAACCAATTGATTTGTGCTGTTTTCAAGGGAGCCTGCTGGGGTGTGTGAGTGCAGAATTTACCCTAGAATCTAATGGTGAATTCAAGAAAAGTTAGATTCTCGAATGACTTTTATGTGTTGATTATTCTAGACATCTTCATTTCCTGAGGATGTTGCTAAAAAGAACCTTTGGGAGGCAATGTTGCCTTGTAAAGTAAGCATTTCAAATAGGACATCAGAGGCACAAAACACACAGAAGTCTGTGAATTCTAGGGTAGGCAACATGTATAAAATATTAAACAAAAAGAAAAAGTGCTGGAAACAGCAGGTGAGGCAGAAGAGAATAGACAAGTTAACATTTCAGCTGTAGAGTCTTCATCTGAACTGGAAGATATTACAGATGAACAGTATTTAAACTAGAAAATATTACAGATGAACACCAGCTATGACTAAGAAAGTAGGTGAGAGACCTGCACTTAGGTTTTCATTAGATGCTGCTCTGAAGCAGGCATTAGATGATGTGCAAGAACAGCATGGGATGAGTATCACTCTGATTATTTTTCTTCCATATAGAAAAGCATCTGGTCTTTGCTCATTACTTCATGTTGTGACATAGTTGAACTCAATAAAGTGGCGAGTCAAACCTGTGTTCTGCTACTGCAGCATGCTAGGGTTGCGAACTCTGGTTGAACGTATTCCTGGAGGTTTCATGACATGACCACCCACCTTTAACCGCCACTCTCCCACGCTTCTGCCAATGGTCACTCGACATGTCCATCCACGCAGCGTATCGCCTTCCCACGGCAATTGGAAAGCGGTGACTCTTTACCCGATTGGATGCTTCTTGTTTGTCAGTTAAGCAGCCTTTTTTTCCTATCTCTAATATTTTACAACTAATAAACAAAAGTGTTCAAAGAAACTTTTTTAAAAACTTTTTTTTAATGCCCCAGTGATCGCTCTTTCGCCTGTATTGCTTGCAGCAGAGTCTAGGAGATTAATTCCTGGAATTTATTTTGCGCCTTTCACGACCAGTAAGGCCTGCTTTTACCAGCGTAAGACTTTTAACCGCATGGGATACGTGGGCCTCCGACCGCAATTTCAGGCCCAATAAATTCAACTTGATCTGCTACCAGCTTTCTCTTTAAACTTTTTGATGCAGAGTTTCTGCTAGGTTGTGCTGGTATTTATAGAACAATTCACCCAAAATTGGCCAAATCAGCGTAAAAGGTCTGGGAATTTCAAGCACAAGTTACATTTAGCGCAAATCAAGTTTCTGTGATCTTTAACGCTGGTTTAAAAAACATCGCACTGGAATCCAGCACCGCCAACAAAATTAGACATTCCCCCAATTGAATTAATCACCATGGCGAGTTATCGCTAATTGCGCCCGTTTGCTGGCCTTCGAGGAGGCTTTTAAAATTAAGCCTTTTTTAGACGCAGGGACACTAATAGGCACTTTTAATAAGCTTTTGAATATTAAAAAATATTTAATTTACTAAGAAACTGATGACTGTACATCACAAACTAGTAAATGGTACTGTACAGTTTTTTGTAAATCATTTTCAATGATTTATAATCGTGTTACTCACAGGCTAGATGCTCTTATTAAAAATTATAATTTTTTTGTGATAAACCCATTTTCAGCAATACTAATAAAACTGCACCAGGTTACCACTCTTAAATATATCAAGGAATATTTATTAATGCAAAAAAAGTTACGTTCTAAAATGCTCCCCGATTGCACTGGTTCATGGACGCTTTTACATCTGGGATTATGCAAATGAGTTTGAGCAGAAACTTGAACCATAAAGTCAATTTGGAAAACCAGTGCAATTTTGAGCACAATTTGTGTCTGGATTGCCGATTCCGCTCAAAGCGGAAACTCTACCCCTAAAAGCAGTGGTCACTATATTTGTTATAGTTCTGGCTAGTATGTGAATTAATCAAGTACAGTTTATGTAGATTAAAAAAAAATTATGATTTACAGTAATCCTTTTCTCAATGTACAATCAAATATCAGTAGCAATTTCTTGTCAGCTTTGAGTTGAGTAAGTTTCAAAATCAATGCATGTTAATTACAAATCTCTATTCAAGCATGAACTACTTTAAAATGAAAAGCTTTTTGTTTCTAAAATAAAAGCATTTCAGATAAATTTTGTATTTAACCAATATCTGATTTTGTATATTCCATTGACAGCAAAAGATACTTTCGCCAGACAGTGGGATTGCTGGATCAGAAGGTAGCAGACCCACTACAGCTACACAAACACTGGATTCTGAGCTACCACAAACAGAAAGGTATTTATAGTGTTCTCAGGAATGTCAGTCACAAAGTAAATGTATCACCCTGCACAATATATAGATGCATATACTCAGCAGGCAATCTGACCTGCTGAGTATTTCCAGCATTTTGGTTTATATTTTAGATTTCCAGCCTCTACAGTATTTTGCTTTTGTATTAGAATTGAATCCATATTTTTAACAAAGCTGTTTTTCTTTGACAGTTCTGGAGGTCTAGATTCTTAAAGAGCCCCCTTCAAATTGACACTCTTTCCTGCTTTCTTATATTTAAAAAACTCCCGTTATTGTCTTAATCGTAAACAGTTGGATTTTTTTGGTGAATTCATGTCCTAATCAAGGTGATAGGTGTTAATGGCCTTTTTCGTCCTTACAAAGGCCTTTGACACTGTCAACCGCGAGGGTCTATGGAGCGTGCTCCTCCGTTTCGGATGCCCCCAAATATTTGTCAATATCCTTCGCCTGCTCCACAACAACATGCAGGCCGTGATCCTTACCAACGGCTCTATTACAGACTCAATCCACGTCCGGACTAGAGTCAAACAGGGCTATGTCATCGCCCCAACCCTCTTCTCAATCTTCCTCGCTGCCATGCTCCACCTCACAGTCAACAAGCTCCTTGCTGGAGTGGAACTAAACTACAGAATCAGTGGGAAGCTGTTCAACCTTCACCGTCTCCAAGCCAGGTCCAAGACCACCCCAACCTCTGTCGTCGAGCTACAGTACGCGGACGACGCCTGCGTTTGCGCACATTCTGAGGCTGAACTCCAGGATATAGTCGACGTATTTACTGAGGCATAACGAAAGCATGGGCCATATGCTAAACATCCGTAAGACAAAGGTCCTCCACCAGCCTGTCCTCGCCGCACAGCGCTGCCCCCCCAGTCATCAAGATCCATGGCGCGGCCCTCGACAACGTAGACCATTTCCCCTACCTCGGGAGCCTCTTATCAACAAAAGCAGACATTGATGCGGAGATTCAACACTGCCTCCAGTGCGCCAGTGCAGCCTTCAGCCGCCTGAGGAAAAGAGTGTTAGAAGACCAGGTCCTCAAATCTACCACCAAGCTCATGGTCTACAAGGCAGTAGTAATACCCGCTCACCTGTATGGCTCAGAGGCATGGACGATGTACAGAAGTCGCTGGAGATATATCACCAACGATGTCGCCGCAAGATCCTACAAATTCCCTGGGAGGACAGGTGCACCAACCTCGGTGTCCTCACTCAGGCTAACATCCCCAACATGGAAGCACTGACCACACTCGATCATCTTCGCTGGGCAGGCCACATAGTTCGCATGCCAGACACGAGACTCCCAAAGCAAGTGCTCTATGCAGAGCTCCTTCACGGCAAACGAGTCAAAGGTGGGCAGCAGAAACGTTACAAGGACATCCTCAAAGCCTCCCTGAAAAAGTGCGACATCCCCACTGACACCTGTGAGTCCCTGGCCAAAGATCGCCCTAAGTGGAGAAAGTGCATCTGGGAGGGCGCTGAGCACCTCGAGTCTTGTCGCTGAGAGCATGCAGAAATCAAACGCAGGCAGCGGAAAGAGCATGCAGCAAACCAGTCCCACCCATCCCTTCCCTCAATGATTCTCTGTCCCACCTGTGACAGAATCAATGGCTCTCGTATTGAAATGTTCAGCCACAAAGAACTCACTTCAGGAATGGAAGCAAGTCTTCCTCGATTCCGAGGGACTGCCTATGATGATGATGATGATGGGAATTGATCATCTCCCCCTAGTTTCAGATCATTGCATACCCGAAAACATTTTAAAAGGACTGAAACACCCTGGGCCTACACCTAGGGTACGGAAGAAGACTAACGTGTGTAAAGTCCTGTCCCCTCAGTACAGATTCACACGAGGCATGTAGTGAAGTCAAGGTCACTCTGGACCTGCACCTTTATTTCACAGCTCTGGAATGCTGCACTTGCCTGAGACCTGTCCTTATATACCTGTCTCTTACAAGTGCACCCCTGGTCGTAAGGTATGCTGGTGGTTACAGGTCATATCTTATTACAGTCATGTATAGCATGTTAGGATACAGTTATATATAATAATGTAAGATACATGACATCACCCTCCCCCAGGTCTTATTGTCTTTATAGGTTCAGTCTCTCAGGTGGTCTACGCTCTCGTGTGGAGCGTATGAGTTGTGGTTCAGTTGTTTGCCTTGGTGTCTGTTTTTCTTTGGGTGTGGTTGCTGGTATCTCGCCTGGGCTGTCTGTTTCGATTGGTGTGATTGTTGTTAACTCGCCTGGACTGTCTGTTGGGATTGCCCTTTCCTCAGGTTGTTCCCTCTGTCTGTCCACCAGGTGTGGTGCGAGTTCCACATTGTAATCTGCCTCTGGTTCCGCAGTGTTGTTGGTAAATCTGCTTTTGACTTGGTCTACATGCAGGTTTTGCCATTGTCCATTTGTACTACCGGTAGCCCTTTTCCTTCCTTGCCCGTTACTGTCCCTGCAAGCCATTTGGGACCCCTGCCATAGTTTAGTACAATCACTTTGTCCCCTATCTCATTCCATCTCCCCCTCGAATTTCTGTCATGGTACTCAGTCAACTTACGGCACTTGGCCTCAACGATTTCGTGCATGTCTGGAAGGATTAATGGGAGCCTTGTTTTTAAAGTCCTTTTCATCAACAGTTGCGCGAGGGTGGGGGGATCCCAGTCAATAAGCGCACGAGATCTGTATGCCAGCAGCAGTCGTGACAGGCGACCCTGCAGCGTGGGACCTTGGATTTTAAGCATGCCTTGTTTAATGATTTGCCCTGCTCTCTCCACCTAGCCGTTGGAGGGCGGCTTGAACGGTGCTGTCTTGACGTGATTTATGCCGTGGTCAATTATAAAATCTTGGAATTCTGCGCTGGTGTAGCACGGACCATTGTCACTGACCAATATGTCAGGGATTCCATGCATTGCAAACATGGTTGCGAAGCTCTCCACAGTGGTGGAAGTTGTGCTCGAGTTTAAAATGGTGCATTCGATCCACTTTGAAAATGCATCTACAACTACGAGGAACATTTTGCTCATGAATGGGCCCGCATAGTCTACGTGCACCCGCGACCATGGTTTGGTAGGCCAGGGCCAGGGGCTCAGAGGAGCCTCCCTGGGGGCATTGCTGAGTTGGGCACAAATGGTGCACCTTCGGACGCAGAGCTCCAAGTCCGCGTCAATACCAGGCCACCAGACGTGGGATCTGGCTATGGCCTTCATGAGAACGATCCCCGGGTGCTCGCAGTGGAGCTCTCAGACAAATGCCTCTCTGCCTCGCAGAGGCATGACTACTCGGCTGCCTCACATCAGGCAGTCTGCTTGTAGTGATAGCTTATGCATGTGCCTATGAAAGGGTTTTAATTCCTCGGGGCAGGCATCGCGAGCCTCTGCCCAGTCACCGGTTAGGACACATCTTTTTACTAAGGATAACGTGGGGTCGCTGGCCGCCCAGGCTCTGATTTGGCGAGCCGTCATGGGCGAACCTGTGGACTCAAAGGCATTGATTGCCATGACTATCTCACAGTCCTGTTCGTCAGACCCTTCCCTGGTCGCCAGGGGTAACCTGCTGTGCGCGTCGGCACAGTTGTCTGTGCCTGGTCTGTGCCTTATGGTATAGTCGTAGGACGCCAGCATGAGTGCCCACCGTTGAATTCGCGCCGAGGCGTTGGCGTTTACTGCCTTGCTCTCAGATAGGAGGGACGTGAGGGGCTTGTGGTCAGTTTCTAATGCGAACTTGGCCCCGACAAGGTATTGGTGCATCTTTTTGACACCGTACACGCACGCGAGCGCCTCCTTCTCTACCATTCCGTACCCACGCTCCGCCCGCGAAAGTGACCTGGAGGCATAAGCTATGGGTTGTAATTTGCCCGTACTATTAACATGTCGCAAAACGCACCCGACCCCATATGCTGACGCATCGTATGTGAGAACTAGCTTTTTACCTGGATCAAAGGAGGTCAAAACACTGTTGGAACACAGAAGGTTGCGTGCCTTATTGAAGGTGCGTTCCTGGGCGTCCTCCCAAAACCAATCGCACCCCTTCCTGAGTAGCACGTGGAGAGGCTCCAGCAGCGTGCTTAAGTTCTGCATAAAGTTCCCAAAGTAATTGAGTAGCCCGAGAAAGGCGCGCAGTTCTGAGAAATTCCGGGGCCTGGGTGCCAGGCGAATTGCTTCTGTTTTGGACTCTGTTGGGCGGATTCCATCAGCGGCAATCCTTCTGCCCAAAAATTCAACCTCAGGTGCGAGAAACTGGCACTTGGATTTCTTGACTCGTAGGCCTACCCGATCCAACCACTTTAGTACTTCCTCCAAATTACGGAGATGGGAGTCGGTGTCCCTGCCCGTGATAAGTATGTCGTCTTGAAATACAACTGTCCCCGGGATGGACTTGAGCAGACTCTCCATGTTGCGCTGGAATATGACAGCTGCCGACCTGATGCTGAATGGGCATCGATTGTACATGAAAAGGCCTTGATGTGTGTTGATGGTGGTGAGTAGCTTGGATTCCTCGGTCAATTCTTGCATCATATACGCAGATGTGAGATCTGGTTTTGAGAAAAGTTTACCTCCAGCCAATGTGGCAAATAAGTCCTCCGCTCTGGGCAGCGGGTACTGGTCCTGTAGGGAGACTCTGTTTATGGTAGATTTGTAGTCCCCACAGATTCGTACGGATCCATCAGGCTTCATGACTGGGACGATGGGACTTGCCCAGTCACTAAATTCCACAGTGATATAATGCCTTCCTGCAGAAGCCTGTCTAGTTCGTGTTCAATCTTTTCCCTCATCACATAGGGTACAGCTCTGGCCTTGTGATGGACCGGTCTAGCATCCTGTGTGATGTAGATTTTGACTTTGGCCCCTTTGAAAGTGCCCACACCTGGCTGAAAGAGATGTTCAAATCGCTTTATAACTGTTGAGGAGGAGGTCCGTTCCTCTAATGACATGGCATGGACATCATCCCATTTCCAGTTTAGTTTTGCCAGCCAGCTGGGGAGACTCCGGGGACAGTCCACAGGGGAAGTCGGTTCACTGTCCCTTTGTGTGTGACAGAGAGCATGGCGCTGCCGAGGACTGGTACAATTTCTTTGGTATAAGTCCTTAGTTTGGTGTCGACCCTTGAGAGTTTTAGTCTGTCTCTTTTATGCGGCCACAGTTGTTCAAATTGTTGAGCGTCCATGAGAGATTGACTTGCTCCCGTATCCAGCTCCATGTTGACAGGTATCCCGTTGAGTAGGACCCTCATCATTATCGGAGGCGTCCTGTTGTAGGAGCAGTGACCATTGATCGTGTTGACCCGCTGTACACCGGTGTCCCGGGTACTGTCCCCACCGTCTTCTGGTCCGCTTTCCGACCCATCCGATTCGTATACCAGCCGAGCTGCCATTTTATTGCACATGCGGGCCAAATGCCCTGTATATTCAGAGTTCCTGACATCCCCTTGACGAGTGCCCACCCTCACCCTCACACCTCCAGCACAGACTGCTTCTATTGTTCCCAAAGAATGAGCTGCGTCTGGCTGATCTCTCTTGAGCTTCTCTCAGTTTGTAGTTGATTGCTTGCATTGTGGGTTGATGAGGTGTGAACGGCCGTTCCTGTGGCCCTTGATGGCTTCTGGCGCCACTGCCTGCTGTCGAGAGCCTGTTCTCCCGGTTTTGTCTGTGTGTGGGGGTAGCAGCTTGTTTAATGCTGTGAACTTCTTGTTCCGATATTTCGTTAGTTGTCGTACCTGCATTGTAAATCAACCTCATTTCTTCTTCCCCTACCAAGAATGTCTGTGCAACCAGTGCTGCTGCCTCTAAGGTCAGGTTCTTGGTCTCTATGAGCTTTCAGAATATGCCTGCGTGGCCTATTCCTTCAATGAAAAAGTCTCTCAGCATTTCTCTCCTCAGTTCATCGGAGAACTCACATAAACTAGCCAACCTCCGAAGTTCCGCCGGGAAGTTGGGTATGCTCTGGCCCACACAGCGTCTGTAGTTGTAGAACCTGTGTCTGGCTATGTGTAGGCTGCTCGCTGGCTTCAGGTGGTCTCTTACCAGTGTGCTCAATTCTTCAAACGACTTGCTTGCTGGTTTCTCGGGTGCCAACAGATCCTTCATTAAAGCGTATGTTTTCGAGCCACAGCTAGTCAAGAGATGGGCTCTTCACTTGTCTGCTTTGTCGTCTCCTAACCAGTCTTTGGTTACAAAGCTTTGCTGGAGCCTTTCTATAAAGTCCTCCCAATTGTCTCCAGCATTGTACTTTTCATCTGATCCGCTGTTCGCCATTCTGTGGATTCTGTAATCCCGTAACTCGTCGCCACTGTAAAGTCCTGTCCCCTCAGTACAGATTCACATGAGGCATATAGTGAAGTCAAGGTCACTCTGGACCTGCACCTTTATTTCACAGCTCTGGAATGCTGCACTTGCCTGAGACCTATCCTTATAAACCTGTCTCTTGCAAGTGCACCCCTGGTGGTAAGGTATGCTGGTAGTTACAGGTCATATCTTATTACAGTCATGTATAGCATGTTAGGATACAGTTATATATAATAATGTAAGATACATGACAACGTGGAATTTTGTGAAGACTAACAATAATCATGAAGAAATCATTTGGCACTACTAGGGTTTCATATGACTGGTAGTAAGCAAACATAGTACTTAGTTATTTAGAAAGGGGACACCTCTGTCCTAGTAAACTACAGGCCCATATCAACATCAAGAATAGGTGAAATCGTGAAAATCAATCTGAAGAATAGACTGGAGGAGTAACAATTTCATAAAAAACAACCGTCACCAGTTTAGCAGTGGAACAAGCCTGACAACCTTCTTTGGCTTCTTTGAGTACTTTCAGAAAGCTTTTGACGAAGTCTCAGATGAAACATTTGTGATTACAAAAAAACAAGGAAATACAGCGTGGAACATGGGAATGGATAAAAATTTGATGGAAAACTTGGAAACAGACAGTACTTGTGAGAGGCTTACTGTCGGAAACATATTCCGATTTGAAGGTGAGAGTGGTTTTGCCCCTATTTGGGTCCAAATTGATCAGAGCACTCAACAAGGCTCATCCGAAATTGGGTGTCGGGCCTCATCTGAGTAATTCCAGCAAGCTGTGGTGTCTGTTGGACTTCCTGAGGCAGCTCACTGGTATCCTCTGGACCAATTTGTCGACGCTAGCAGCAGTAAGTCCTGGGGAGCTGGTAGAAGGGAAGGCGAATGGGAATGAAGGAAGCACAGCAGGCAACGACCCACATTAATGCTGTGGAGCCACGGGCAACACTGAGGAATTGATCTTGACTGTAATGTGGAACGGATCCATTTAGATGACCAGCTTTCCTCTCCACCTGTGAAATGGAGTGCCATCACTTTGTCTCCAGTACATTTTGATATTGACAAAGAGTAAAACACGTAGAATAATGATGTTTTGTAGATATACTTTAAAGTAATACTCTCCTTCAAGGTGTAGCATAAATGGGAGGTCTAAATTAGTACATATGAGCTGTAAAAGTTTTAAGTAGTACAGTATTAATTATATGCTAACATCATTTTTTTCAATTACTTTTTGAAACTCAGATACTCAAGCTTTTCTGAAAGTATGTCTTCCTTTATGACGAGATGCCATAAAGCAAACAAGGAATCTTCCTCCCACACAAATGAAAATATAATTGAAGAGGGTAATAACAAAGTAAGGCAGTTACTGCAACTGGCTGATCCATCTGGCTGTACCAATCCATTCAACCGACTTGAACCCATCTTTGGTGCAGCACAACAAGGTAATAGGACAAAAATAGACGGTGTTTATCTTTAAGATAATGGGTGTCAAAACTTGGAATATTTTTTGAAGCATTGCAAAATATCTGTTTTCTGATGCTTTTTGATATGTTGTTTGAATCATTCAAAGTAACTTACATATGTATCACAGTCTTGTCTACAACAAAAGTGTTCAGAAAACCTTGACTGTGTATGTATTAAAATTGCACTTTAGCATGCTGTATCAAGAAAGCTGTGTAACCTGCTTGGATAAAGGATTTAGATGAAGGAATTGAGTGTAATATCTCCAAGTTTGCAGATGACACTAAGCTGGGTGGCGGTGTGAGCTGTGAGGAGGACGCTAAGAGGCTGCAGGGTGACTTGGACAGGTTAGGTGAGTGGGCAAATGCATGGCAGATGCAGTATAATGTGGATAAATGTGAGGTTATCCATTTTGATGGCAAAAACACAAAGACAGAATATTGTCTGAATGGCGGCAGATTATTAAAAAGGGAGGTGCAACGAGACCTGGGTGTCATGGTACATCAGTCATTGAAAGTTGGCATGCAGGTACAGCAGGCGGTGAAGAAGGCAAATGGTATGTTGGCCTTCATAGCTAGGGGATTTGAATATAGGAGCAGGGAGGTATTACTGCAGTTGTACAGGGCCTTGGTGAGGCCTCACCTGGAATATTGTGTTTAGTTTTGGTCTCCTAATCTGAGGAAGGACGTACTTGCTATTGAGGGAGTGCAGCGAAGGTTCACCAGACTGATTCCCGGGATGGCAGGACTGATATATGAGGAGAGACTGGATCGACTGGGCCTGTATTCACTGGAGTTTAGAAGGATGAGAGGGGATCTCATAGAAACATATAAAATTCTGATGAGAGTGGACAGGTTAGATGCAGGAAGAATGTTCCCGATGTTGGGGCAGTCCAGAACTAGGGGACATAGTCTAAGGATAAGGGGTAAGCCATTTAGGACTGAGATGAGGAGAAACTTCTTCACTCAGAGAGTTGTTAACCTGTGGAATTCCCTCCCGCAGAGAATTGTTGATGCCAGTTCATTGGATATATTCAAGAGCCGTTAGATATGGCCCTTACGGCTAAAGGGATCAAGAGGTATGGAGAGAAAGCAGGAAAGGGGTACTAAGGTGAATGATCAGCCATGATCTTATTGAATGGTGGTGCTGGCTCGAAGGGCCGAATGGCCTACTCCTGCACCTATTTTCTATGTTTCTATAATGTCTAATCAATTAAGATTTCTTATTAATTATTAATTTCTAGTGAAATACAATGTCAAAAAACTTCAGTGTATGTTTTACAAAGTGTAATTGGATTAACAAAAATACATTACTTCAAACTACAGCTTTACTGCACTTTTCATCATAAAGTGATATTGTATGGAGAATGTTACAGGGATAACATACAACAATTACGATTAATTTTTTAAACTTTAATATTGTACAGGCACAGCAAAATAAATGTGGCTAGTTCATGTTACAAATTAATTTCTTTATTGCAGCAGCAAGTATACAGACACTGGCTATTAGTGTTATTTGAGTCTTTTCTATGGTAGTTTAGTAAATATGAATCCCTCTCATAAGAGCATCTTATGGTTTTGCACCTTTAAGAGTGAGTCTCACCATCACTAAAGAAGTGATGAATAAATCATATTCACTACTAGAATAGAGTCTGCAGAGATTTTAAAGTAGATTGTATAAGCAGCCACCCAATACAAGAATATTGTGCAGTGTATAGTGATTAAAAAGAGGAATGGGAAAGAAAATACAAGTCCTAAAATATTCAAAAAATCATTAATTTTCATGTACCAAATGTACTTCAAATTCAAGATGGCAACCTTGAAATAAGACCTCCTTCAGCACTATATTAGCTCGCACATTAACAAGTCTTGTTATAATCTAAAATTGGTAACCCAGATTTGCATAACATATTTAAATTATTATTGCAGGAAATGCTTTCCTGGAACTGGACTTTCTTGCTGAGAGCTCAGATGGTCATATACCACTACCAATCCCTCGACAATGTACACCTAAAACATTTCAACAGCAGACTAACTGTGGCACAAAAGAAAATGAAGTTTTATCTCAATCATGGTCTACAAGAAAGTAAGTGGAAGATTATATCTACATTTAAAATAAATCAAGATAAATTCAATTTACCTTATGAATAAATATATTTTGTACTACGCCAGATAAATAAAAATATAAACCATTTACATTTTCATTTTTATAAGCATTCCTAGGTTAGTGATTCAGTAGCCCAGTAAGTGACACCAAACAACAATTGTATTAATGTGGGAAAATTTAAATGCTTAATCAACTGGAAATATATATCTGTATAATTAATTCTGTTTTTTGTGATCTGCAAATACTCAGTCCATATTGAATGATTATATTTAAATACAGATATGCAAGATTGAAGCATTTTTCCATTAAATTCATTCTTACTAAAATACAGCATCAAAATTCTAGTTATAATTATTGTATAATATATTTTAATATATTTTTAATGCATATAAAAGTTATCTGCAAAACTGGAATAGACAGACATATATTCTTTCTGGTTTGTATGGCCCTCAGTAACAAGACACACAGAATAACAAACATATTTCAATATTGCGCATGTCAATTTATCTATACAATGCTTAAATGAGTTTAAGTATAACATTCTTTGAGGAAGCTTTGAACTTGATGGGACATGTTATGTGTGGTGCAGTCCAATATGTATGTCTGAGTAGGATCTTGCAGAGGCAGCGCTGGTGGTACTTCTCCAGTGCTTTGAGGTGCCTGCTGTATCTAGTCCACGTCTCTGAGCCATATAGGACAGGTATCACTACTGCCCTGTAGACCATAAGCTTGGTGCCAGATTTGAGGTCCTAGTCTTCAAACACTCTCTTCCTCAGGCGACTGAAGGCTGCGCTGGCACACTGGAGGCGGTGTTGGACCGCGTCATTGATGTCTTCCCTTGCTGATAGTAGACTCCCGAGGTATGGAAAACGGTCCACTGGGAGGATAGACGCACCAACGTCAATGTTCTCGCTCGGCCAACATCCCCAACATCGCAGCACTGACCACACTCAACCAGCTCCGTTGGGTGGGCCACATCGTCCGCATGCCCGACACGAGACCCCCTAAGCAAGTGCTCTACTAGGAACTCCTACACGGCAGGAGTTCATATACCACTACCAATCCCTCGACAATGTACACCTAAAACATTTCAACAGCAGACTAACTGTGGCACAAAAGAACACCCTCAAAGCTCTTTGATAAAGTGTAATATCCCCACTGGCACCTGGGAATCCCTGGCCCAAGACCGCCCAAATTGAAGGAAGAGTATCCGGGAGGGCGCTGAGCATCTCGAGTCTCGTCGCCGAGAGCATGCAGAAACCAAGTGCAGACAGTGGAAGGAGCGTGCGGCAAACCAAGCTCCCCGCCCACCCTTTCCTTCAACCACTGTCTGCCCCACCTGTTACAGAGGCTGTAATTCCTGCATTGAATTGTACAGCCACCTGAGAACTCACTTTTAGAGTGGAAGCAAGTCTTCCTCGATTTCGAGCGGCTGCCTATGATGATGTCCAAGTAGCTATTTTTGTGTGCATCTTCCCAAATTAACAACTTTTAAAAATTGTGCCGAAGTCTCCAGAATTTAACCCCGTTGCTAAATAGGGCTTCAAACTGCAAGACACTCTGTGATGTGTAATTAGACTACCAAAAGATATTTGATAAGTTCCACTCATAAGATTAGTAGTTAAACTCAAAACTGTGGAGATTCAGGGCGAAACTTGGAAATGGATGGGAAATTGGCTGGAGGGTAGAAAACAACAGACGAGTAATGCCGGGTCGGGGGGGCGGGCTGGGAGGGGGCGGGGGGGAGAACTGAGTGGGGCGTCACTGCGTTCAGTGTTGGGACCACTATTGTTTCTAATTGGCATCAACGACTTCAGAAACTCAATACAAACTGATCAAATTTGCAAATTACAGCAAATTAGGAGGTACAGTGGAATTGAAATAGGAAGTCCAGAAATTATAGGATGAATTAAACAAAATATGAGTGGGCTGAACAATGGCAGCTAAAATTGAACTCAGACAAATGTAAAGCTTTGCACATAGGGAGGAAAAATGGGTAACATATGAACAGTATTGAAATAGGTGAGAACAATGTTAAGAGACCTAGGAGTCTTAGTTGACTGAACATTCAACATGTCCAACCAAAGCAGAGCAGCAATCAACAAATGCAATAGAATGTTGAACTACATGATTAAAACAGTAGAATACAAGTTGGAGGAAAGTGCAATCAAATTTACAGTGTTCAGTTATGGTCATCAAGGGTCAAGGGAGACATTCAAGCACTGAAGGCAAGTTATACAAGACTGATCTCTAGTGTCAGGAGTCTGAGCTACACAGGACATATGGCACATGGCTAAATGTGATATTGATGTTGGTCATGATAACTTCTGTAGATCAGTCAATTCTGCCTTTTCAGTTTGAGGGAGGACAGTGTTGAGGTGGGAGGTTCAAGAAGGAGTCTCCAAAGTTTAAAGATTTTCAATTATACATAGAATGTACTTAGTACAGTATATTTAAGGAAGTAATTCAGTCAGTGTACTTATGTAAATAGATTTATTGATCTACTTATTCTTTTACTTCAGTGAAGAAATCCTACAGCTGCAATATGAAGTCTCACAACTCAAGCAAAAGCTAGAGGAAAGTCTTTCTAAATTGTCCAATGAACCAAAGACAAAAGAGGTCTCTGGATCTCCATCACAGGAACAAAGATATAGGGCCAGATCATGCCGTAGAAAAAAAACTTCATCCACAAGGTAAAATTTGTATTAATATTTCAGTGCTTTTATGAAAAATATGGGTCTGTGTGGGAAGTCCCTGGGTTGAGATTTTTGATGCAGAGGAATTGATTTGTGCCATTCGTGGCTGCTGCTGAATGTTTTGATAATGGGATTCATTTTTTTTAGTATTAACATTTTTACACTTATTTTACATTTAAAACCTTTTCCTTCCGACAGTAGAAGTGCGGAGGATGTTAAATTAACCACCAATAGTTTAAACGGCCATAAAAGAAGGCACTGTACTTGGCTAAGAGCAGATGATGATGCTTCAGATCGTGAACTAAGTGAGTGTTTGAAAATCTTACATATTATATGCACCCCTGGATTGGTCACATGTGGTTATTTTCCTAACATAAATTATTTGCATCATAAGGTTTACTTACCTTATTTCTCATCATTCAAATATTTGTAAGTCAAAAATGTAATGGTATTTTAGCAGAATCCATATGCATTTTTAAAAACATAGGACCCAAAATTCTGATTATTTGATCGGCAAAAGGGGTGTAGTTTTGGTGTAAGGGTCTGGAATTTGCGCTTAAGTCAGATATGCCAGATTTACAACTGTTCTAAAATTTCAGTAGGAGTGGCTTGTGGCAGAAGATGCCTATGTATGCAAATAACAGGATAATGGGGGCAAAATCTGTTGACTCAAATTCCGCTCTTAAGAGTAGAATTGCACTTGACTTAAGTTAAGACTAGAAAAGAGGGGTAAGCTACCTGCATGATTTGTCAAACAGGAAGAGGTTGAATTCACAAGGGCCGATTTTCAGCAAGGTCACCACCCGCCAAAGTGCTGCCGATGACCGCCAAGGTACCGAACGGTACTTTGGGCGGGATATTCATGAAGAAGGACCCTCGAAGGTTGGCGGGCGGCAAATGGAAGACGTATGCCGCCAATCTGGGCAGCAGCGGGCGGGAGGCGCTTCCCGCCCAAGTGCCGTCGAAGATGGAGTCGGGCCCATGAAGGGTCGAAGACCTGAAAATAAAAATCACAAATAAAAAAATACAAAACTGTCCAAAGACCTTCAGGGGACCCCATGCAGGTAAGTCGCTGTTGAAAAACTGTTTTTAAATGTTCACTTACCTTTTTTTGTCAGGTTCTTCATACTCACCGTCGGGGACAGACCAGCCTCCAGCCAGCGGTCTACCCCCCTTCTGCCGCCGACTCCCGCCCACAGGAATCTGGGAACTCAGTGGGTGGGAGCTCAGTTGCGCCACTCGGCAGCGGATGGTTCCCGGCGGCTCTCCCCTCCCACCCGTTCCAGGCCACCTCCAAGGTGGCACTGGGCAGATCTGCAGGAGGAATGTCGGTGGGAGTGGGCGACTGTCAGTGGCAGCAGGTGGTGGGCTGCTGAAAATCGGCCCCACAGGCTTTGAGTGTCCACAAACTTTGACTAAGGCGATTAGAAAAATAGTTTTTCAGCTGTGCAAATAAGAAAGGATTTTGCAAGTTGCCTTTCATCAGTTTCAGGCAAAGAACTTTTTTGCTTCCCGCCTTTGTATCATGGAGTCCTTACCATGAGATTCACTATCAGGCATTCCGTATATTTCCTTTTAATGGAGACAGAATAGAATCAGGAGAAGGAAGAAATAAGAACATAAGAATTAGAGCAGGAGTAGGCCTACAGCCCCTCGAGCCTGCTCTGGGGCCGATTTTCATAAGATCATGGCAGATCATCGACCTCAACTCCACTTTCTTGCCCGATTGCCATATCCCTTGATTCCTCATGACTCCAAAAATCTATCTAGCTCAGCCTTGAATATGTTCAGAGACTCAGCATCCACGGTCTCTGGGGCAGAGAATTCCAGAGATTCACAACCCTCTGAGTGAAGAAATCTCTCCTCATCTCTGTCTTAAATGTCCCTTATCCTGAGACTATGACTAGTTCTGGACACTCCAGCCAGGAGAAACAACCTCTCAGCATCTACCCTGTCAATCCCCTTCAGAATCTTGTATGTCTCAATGAGATCACCTCTCATTCTTCTAAACTGCAGAGAGTATAGGCCCATTCTACACAATCTTTCATCATAAGACAGCCCTCTCATCTCAGGAATCAATCTTGTGAACCTCTGTTGTACCACCGCCAAGGCAAGTATATCCTTCCTTAGATAAGGAGACCAAAATTGTGCTCAGTATTCCAGGTGTGGTCTCACCAAGGCCCTGTACAATTGTAGGAAGACTTCCTTACTCCTATACTCCAACCCTTTTGCAATAAAGGACAACATGCCATTTGCTTTCCTAACTGCTTGCTGTACCTACATGCTAGCTTTCTGTGCTTCTTGCACAAGGACACCCAAATCTCTCTGGACACCACATTTAAAAGTTTCTCACCATTTAAAAAATATTTTGTTTTCCTACCAAAGTGAATAACTTTACATTTCCCCACATTATACTCCATCCGCTACCTTCCTGCCCACTCACTTAGTCTATTATATCCCTTCTGGATGCTTTGGGGCTGAAGTTGTCCCTTTCCTTAAGGCCTCTTAACACCGGAAATCAGTAGCCATGCTACGGAGTGCAGTGGCCGCCAACATTTCACGTATTGGCCGCAATTATCAAAATTCTGCTCCAGCAGTATCCTGGCGATGACCTGCTCCCCCCCCCACCACCATTCCACTGCTGCCGATCCGTGTTAAGTGCATCATTACAGTGCGCACCGCCGATGTTCCCCCTCGATGATGAAATTCCGCCATGAAAATCTTCCCACCGGGCGGTGCCAAAACCTTTTCCCTGATGGTGCAGTGAGGCTCTGGCCTTCTGCAATGGTGGTGTGGCTCCCATTAAAGGGCTACTGCCGTGTTTTTTTTTTGTCGGCCAATTGCCAAGTTGAGCTGACAATTATTAAAAAGATCAACAACATCTGTTCAACTGCTTCTGCTTTCAATTCCCTCCCGAGTTCACCAGACCTTACTTTCGCTCTGTTTTCTCCCTTCCCTAACCCTAAAATTTGTATATTTCTCTAATTTCTCTCCTATCTCCCCTCTTGCCTTTCAAAGCTCATCTTGTCAATAAGACCAGACACCTGCTCTCTCAACCCTATTCCTACTAAATTGCTGACAACCCAACTTTCCTTCCTGGCTCCCTTAGAAGATATTGTTAATGGTTCTCCCTCCTCCGGTATTGTCTCCCTTTCCTTCAAATCTGTCATCATCACTGCCTCCTCAAAAAAACAACCCTTGACCCCTTCGTCTTTGCAAACTATCGCCCCATTTCCAATCTCCCTTTCCTCTCCAAAGTTCTTGAATGAGTTGTTGCCTCCCAAATCCGTGCCCATTTTCCCCAGAAGCCCTTGTTTAAATCCCTCTAATCAGGCTTCCGCCCCTGCCACTGTATTGAAACTGCTCTTACCAAATGACATCCTAATTGACTGCAACCAAGGTCATCTATCCTGTCTCATCCTTCTGGACCTGTCTGCAGCCTTTGACACGGATGTCCACAAAATTCTGCTCCAACGCACTCACCTGGTTTCATTCCAATCTTTCCAACCGTAACCATAGAATCATCTGTAATGGCTTCTCTTCCTGATCTCACACTGTCACTTCTGGTGTCCCACAAGGATCTATCTGTGGCCCCCTCCTATTTCTCATCTGCATGCTTCCCCTCAGTGGCAACACAACTGGAGTATCCACATGTATGCTGATGATACACAGCTTTACCTCTCCTCCACGTCTCTCGAACCCTGAACCATCTCTATACTTTCAGACTGCTTGACTGACATCCAGCACTGGATGAGTGAAATTCCCTCCAATTAAATATCAGGGCCATTATCTTCAGTTCATGCCACAAACTGCGTTCCTTTTCCATTGATTCAATCTCTCTTCCCAGTAACTATCTAAGGCTGACCAAGTCTGTTCACAAGTTTGGTGTCATATTTATACCTCGTATCCCATTCTATCTTTATACCGAGCTTTATACCTCGTATCCCATTCTATCACTAAAACCGCCCATTTCCACCTTCGTAATATCGCCTGTCCCCACCCTTACATTTTTAAAAATATATTCATTCTGGAATGTGGGCATCGCTTGCAAGGCCTTCATTTAATGACCATCCCTAATTGTCCTTGAGACGGTGGTGGTGAGCCGCCGCCTTGAACCGCTGCAGTCCGTGTGGTGAAGGTACTCCCACAGTGCTGTTAGGGAGGGAGTTCCAGGATTTTGATCCAATAGCGACGAAGGAACGGCAGTAAATTTTCAAGTCAGGAAGGTGTGTAACTTGGAGGGGAACTTGCAGGTGATGGTGTTCCCATGCGCCGGCGCCACCTTTGTCCTAGGTGGTAGGGGTGGCGAGTTTGGGAGGTGCTGCCGAAGAAGCCGTGGTGAGTTGTTGCAGTTCGTTTTATAGATGGTACACACTGCAGCCATGGTGCACTAGTGGTGGGGGGAGTGAATGTTTAAGGTGGTAGATGGGGTATCAATCAAGTGAGCTGCTTTGACCTGGATGGTGTCGAGCTTCTTGACTGTTATTGGAGCTGCACTCATCCAGGCAAGTGGCGAGTATTCCATTACACTCCTGACTTGTGACTTGTAGATGGTGGAAAGGCTTTGGGGAGTCAGGAGGTGAGACACTCGCTGCAGGATACCCAGCCTCTGAGCCGCTCTTGTTGCCACAGTATTTACGTGGCTGGTCCAGTTAATTTTCTGGTCAATGGCGACCCCCAGGATGTTGGGGGATTCGGCGATGGTAATGCCATTGAATATCAAGAGGAGGTGGTTAGACTCTTGCTTGTTGGAGATGGTCATTGCCTGGCAATTGTATGGCGCGAATATTATTTGCCAGTTATCAGCCCAAGCCTGAATATCGTCCAGGTCTTGCTGAATGCGGGCATGGTTTGCTTCATTATCCGAGGAGTTGCGAATGGAACTGAACACTCTGCAGTCATCAGCGAACAACCCCACTTCTGACCTTATGATGGAGGGAAGGTCATTGATGAAGCAACTGCAGATGGTTGGGCCTAGGATACTGTCCTGAGGAACTCCTGCAGCGATGTCCTGGGGTTGGGATGATTGACCTCCAACAACCACAACCATCTTCCTTTGTGCTAGGTATGACTCCAGCCAGAGAAGAGTTTTCCCCCTGATTCCCATTGACTTAAATTTTACAAGGGCTCCTTGATACTGCACTCGGTCAAATGTTGTAATGAGGTCTGGAGCTGAGTGGTCCTGGTGGAAACCAAACTGAGCAGCGGTGAGCAGGTTATTGGTAAGTACCGCTTGAAAGCACTGTTGACGACACCTTCCATCACTTTGCTGATCATTGAGAGTAGACTGATGGAGCGGTAATTGGCCGGATTGGATTTATCCTGCTTTTTGTGGACAGGTCATACCTGGGCAGTTTTCCACGTTGCATAAGAAATACGAGCAGGAATAGGCCATTTGGCCCCTCGAGCCTGCTCCACCATTTAATAAGATCATGGCTGATCTGAATAGTCTACATTGTTGGGTAGATGCCAGTGTTGTAGCTGTACTTGTACAGGTTGGCTAGAGTCACGGCTAGTTCTGAAGCACAAGTCTTCAGCACGACAGCCGGGATGTTATTGAGGCTCATAGCATTAGCTGTATCCAGTCCGCTCAGCCATTTCTTGATATCACGTGGAGTGAATTGAATTGGCTGAAGACTGGCTTCTGTGATGGTGGGGACCACAGGAGGAGGCTGATATGGATCATTCACTTGGCACTTCTGGCTGAAGATGATTGCAAATGCTTCAGTCTTGTATTTTGCACTTGCGTGCTGGGCTCCGCCATCATTGAGGATGAGGATATTCATGCAGCCTCCTCCCTCCGTTAGTTGTTAATTTTCCACCTCCATTCATGACTTATCTGCTGCTGAAATGCTCATCCATGCCTTTATCACCTCTAGACTTGAGTATTCCAACGCACTCCTGCCGGCCTCCCTAGTTCTACCCTCCAAAAACTCTGCCACCCATTTGCTAACTCACACCAAGTCCCGCTCAGCCATCTCCCCTGTGCTTGCTGACCTACATTGGCTCCCAGTTAAGCAACGCCTCATTTTAAAAATTCTCATCCTTGTTTTCAAAACCCTCCATGGCCTCACCCCTCCTTATCTCTGTAATCTCCTCCAGCCTTATAATTCCCCCTGGACCTCTGAGCTCTGTCTATTCTGGCCTTTTGAACATCCCCGAATTTAAATGCTCTACCATTGGCAGTCGGCCTTTGGCTGCCTAGGCATTAAGCTCTTGAATTCTCTCCCTAAATCTCTCCTCCTTTCCACTTCTTTTTCCTCCTTTAAGAGGCTCCTTAAAACCTATCTCTTCGGCCAAGCTTTTGGTCATATGGTCTAACATCTCCTTATATGGGTCAGTGTCAATTGTTTTTTACTAACGCTCCTGTGAAGTGCCTTGGGACATTTTATTACTTTAAAGACTCTATATAAATATAAGTTGTTGTGAGTTAGCAAGAGTTGCTCATGCATTGCACACTGAGGGAAGTTGCATTTGTAGATAGCAGATAACATAGGATATAAGGTATCAGAGTACTGCCCTAGAGCACTGTGAAGGTAATGAAATAAGGAGCACCACACATATGAAGATATTGCAAGGAAGAGTTAGGTGGAGCAGGTCGCTTGCCTTGGTTACTCTGGTGAGGTTGTTGAACTTTTTCCAACACTATAAAAGAATCCTGGGGTCAAGGAAGTGGTAGTCAGTGCCACTGCAACCAACTCCACAAAGTCTGCATTATATTCTTTATGGGTTTCCTGCTCCGGCTCCAAACAACTCGTCCCTCCAGCTCCATACCTCTGTAAGGAGGACGTCCAGGTCAGGTTCACTGAACTTATCCTTTCTTAGTTCAGGCTGTCATTACAGTCTTCCAGATGTCTTGCTTCCTGCAGTGTTGCCAGTTCCCCTTTAAGCAGCAGCATCCTCTATATCATGCTGCTGCATTGATATCCACCTCTTCCAGCCTCTTTGCCTAGATCCTGCTCTTCAGTATTTTCTATTCTCTTCCACTGGATTGTATTTACCTGACCCAACAATTTAGGATGGGGTTATGACTGGGACAGTGATGGATAGAAGGCCCACTCTGCCTCAGTTCAGACAGCCATCGAAATATCGGACTCGCAATTCACATTTTAAAATATGTTGTCACTAATGATTCCACAGTGTTCAGTTCCATTAGCAATTCCTCAGATAGTGGAGCAGTCCATGCCTGAATGCAGCAAGATCTGGACGACGTTCAGGCTTGGACTGATAAGTGACAAGTAACATTCGTGCCACACAAGTGCCAGGCAATAACTATCTCCAACAAGAGAGCATCTAATCATTGCCCCTTGACATTCAACGGTATTACCAGCGTCGAATTCCCCACTATCAACATCTTGGAGTCACCATTGACCAGAAACTTAACTGGACCAGCCACATAAATACTGTGGCAACAAAAGCAGGTCAGAGGCTGGGTATTCTGCAGCAAGTGTCTCACCTCCTGACTCTCCAAAGCCTTTCTACCATCTCCAAGGCACAAGTCAGGAGTGTGATGGAGTACTCTCCACTTGCCTGGATGAGTACAGCTCCAACAACACTGAAGAAGCTCAACACCATCCAGCCCGTTTGATTGGCACCCATCCATCATCTTCAACATTCACTCCTTTCACCATTGGTGCACCATGGCTGCAGTGTTGTATCATCTACAAGATGCACTGCAACAACTCACCAAGACTTCTTCAACAGCCCCTCCCAAAACCACAACCTCTACCACCTAGAAGGAGAAGAGCAGCAGGCACTACCTCCAAGTTTCCCTCTAAGTCACACACCATCCTGATTTGGAAATATATCGCTGTTGCTTCATCATCGCTGAGTTAAAGTCTTGGCACTCCCTTCCTCACAGCACTATAGGAGTACCTTCACAACAAGTGCTACAGAGGTTCAAGAAGGTGGCTCGCCACCAGCTTTTCAAGAGCAATTATGAATGGGCAATAAATGCTGGCCTTACCAGCGATGCCAACATCCCAGGAACGGATTTTAAAAAAAAGGTGACAGTGCATTCATTGGGGACTGTATGCCTACCTATCAATAGGAATTGCAATATAGGAATATGCAGATTCTGTTATAGACTAGGAAACTTCAAGGTAATGGAAGCATGTGGTGTCACCTTGTGTTTTGCTTTGTTCTCTATCTCCATTGCAGCATTGAACCTTCATATTCAAAAATAACATATGACCAACAGAACATGTAACTGAATGTGTAGAAATAAAGCAATATATCCCTCAATAGTTGTAACTTAAAAGTTACAAGTATTTTTTTATAATCCCACTTATGCATGAGTAGTGAATTGTACGTTATTTTAATATAGGCAGCGAAATGGAGGAGCTCTTATTTTCTGACACACAAAAGTCTGTGCGCAGAAAACAAAGTTTCTTAGAGACACCAAGAACATCTCATCATAGACGAAGTTACTCCGAAGGCCATGAATTAAAAGATTCGCATAAAGGTAATATTTATTCATAACTCATCGATAGCGAGCCTTCAATTGTAAATAAGAACAAAGGATAACAGCATAAAGTAGAACAAATATGAAAAATGGCCTGTTTCTGTGCTGCAAAGTATTAATAAAATAGTGGAGTAATTGTAGAATAGTAAATTCTGTTCCTTGTAGCAGCTGATATTTATCTAACTCGCTTAACATGAGTTCTTAGGTGGCTGTACAGTCCAATATGAAAACCACAATCTCTGTCACAGGTGGGGCAGATAATCGTTGAGGGAAGGGGTGGGTGGGACTGGTTTGCCGCTGACTGCGCTTGATTTCTGCACGCTCTCGGCGACGAGACTCGAGGTGCTCAGCACCCTCCCGGATGCGCTTCCTCCACATAGGACGGTCTTTGGCTAGGGTCTCCCAGGTGTCAGTGGGGATGTTGCACTTTATTAGGGAGGCTTTGAGGGTGTCCTTATAACATTTCTGCTGCCAACCTTTGGCTCGTTTGCCGTGAAGGAGTTCCGAGTAGAGCACTTGCTTTAGAAGTCTCGTGTCTGGCATGCGAACTATGTGGCCTGCCCAGCGGAGCTGACCAAGTGTGGTCAGTGCTTCGATGCTGGGGATGTTGACCTGGTCGAGGACGCTAATCTTTAAAAAAGGGGACAAGTCCGACTGTGGCAACTACAGAGGAATCTCCCTGTTATCAGTCACTGGGGAAGTCGTCGCTAGAGTCCTCCTCAGCCGTCTTCTCCCTGTGGCCGAGGAGCTCCTCCCGGAGTCGCAGTGCGGATCTCGTCCCCTACAGGGCACAACGGACATGATTTTTGCAGCGCGACAGCTGCAGGAAAAATGCAGGGAACAGCACCAGCCCTTATACACGGCCTTCTTTGACCTTACAAAGGCCTTTGACACCATCAACTGCGAGGGTCTATGGAGCGTCCTTCTCCGTTTCGGATGCCCCCAAAAGTTCGACACCATCCTCCGTCTGCTCCATGACGACATGCAGGTCGTGATCCTTACCAACGGATCCATTACAGACCCAATCCACATCTAGTAGATACTGGCCTAGTGGCTCCACTCGCCTGAAATCAGCCAAACCAGCTTAAAAGATCGAGGAATTTTGAGCACAAGTTACATCAAGCATAAATTGAATAGCTTGGTTTTTTTAGGCACAAAGGCACTAGTAAGTATGTTTTAAAGGTTTTTAAATATCAAAGAATATTCAATTTACTAAGAAACTGACTCATGTTCACCAATGAAACCAGTAAATAGTTCAGTACAGTTTTTGTAAAGTCATTTCAGTGATTTAAAATCGGGTTACTCACAATGGTGGTGGACTAGATACTCTTATTAAAAATGCTTATTTTTTGTGATAAGCCCATTTTCGGCTGTATTAATAAAACTGCACCAGGTTACCAATCTTAAATATATCAAGGAATATTTTTTAATTCCAGGAAAAAAAACAATAACGTTCGATCATGCTGCCTGATTGCGCTGATTCATGGAAGATTTTCCGTTTGTGATTATGCAAATGAGTTTGAGCGATAACTTCAGTTTGAAAAACCAGCGCAATTTCAAGTGCAAATTTACGCCCAGATTGCTGATTATGCCTGGTTGAATCTATTGAAACATATTCCAACACAATTTTATGATAGTAATTAGTAATATTTTGTTTAACAAAGCAATCTACCTCAATGGTTTTTGTATCAACAGGCTTATACTCATCACCAAATGGACAGAATTTGCATAGAAGGAGAATGCGTACTTGCTTTTTGTGCAGCGAGAATGCCCCTTGTGGTGAGTACGGGAAAGAATCACCTTGCTAATATGTGAACACTACCAATAAGTATAATTTGGTATAGCACAACTCTTTGCGCCCAAGTTTCCACACGCGCCTAAAACGGCGCAGTCTCAACCTGGACGCCCATTTTTCGCGCCACAAAGTGCGCCTAAAAAAATCCTCCGTATTCTCCACCTACCTGCAGGTCCTCTGGCCCTTGGCGCAGCCAGCAAGAGCTGTGGGGGGGCGGAGCCAGGTCCCTGCGCTGAAAACAGTGCCGGGACCTCTGCACATGCGCGCTACAGTGGGCACACAAGTGCAGTAGCTCCAGGCGCCCGAAGCACGCAGCCCCTAGCCCTGGCCGAATGACCTCACTGGGGCTGCGTGAATAAGGCTCCTCCCACGGGCAGCTCCTGCTCCCCCCCCCCACCCGACCAGACCCGACACCTGCTCCCCCCCCCCGCCCCTGCCTCCGGACCCGACCCGACACCCCCCCCCCCCCACCCCCAACTGGACCCGACCCGACCCGACCCCCCCCGACTGGACCCGACCCGACCCGCGCTCCTGCTCCCGCCCCCCCCACCCCGACTGAACCCGACCCGGCCCGACCCGCGCTCCTGCTCCCGCCCCCCCGACTGGACCTGACCCGACCCGCGCTCCCGCCCCCCTGACCCGACCCGCGCTCCTGCTTCCCCCCCCCCCCCGGACTGGATCCAACCTGACCTCCCCCTCCCCGACCTGACCTCCCCCTCCCTCTCTTTCCCTCCCTCCCTCCCTCTCTCTCTCTCCCTCCCTCCACCCCTCTCTCCTCCCCCCTCCCCCCTCCCTCTCTCTCCCCCT